>NW_028033321.1:0-10187 GCF_054177405.1 Leptonychotes weddellii
ATTTTCTGGGGAAGACTGGAATAGTGAGTTCCCTGAACAGGACTGGTTTTTCTGGACACTATGGGACGCTGCTATCCCTGATTAAACACCAACAGATACCAAATTCAGCATTAGCATCATCAAAATCTCAGTGAACCAAATTTTCACAACAGAAAAATGTGCTACAAACTAGTGGTTCTATCATTAACATGCTTTTATTTACTATAAAGACATTTCAGGGCAAAGACACAAAGTACTAAAGGGAATATAACAAAACAAACTTATTTTGGTATTGCTGTAAAAATACTTACCAAGTAATAACTGTAGTATATAAAATATAAGTCCAAAGACACTGTTTGGCTGGTTTAATACACCATCCTTTCCAAAAATGGAACCCAAAAGACCAAATCCTCGACCCCATCTGTAAAATAAGGAAAACCAGTAACCCCATTTTGAGTCTTTCTATTTTCAAAAATGTAAAATTGTCTGAGAATGCCATGCCAACATACCCAGCTAAATCTCCACGTTGCCTGTTTCTATATATTCTCTTGTCCAAAAGATAGGATCAAAGTATTCTTTTTCTGATGGCATTAGTATTTGCAGAGGAAGGGCTCTCTCAACTTAAGTCAGTCCCTTCCCAGGAGCACCACTGACATTTTGAGCTAAAGAATTCTTTGCAGTTGGGGGCTGTTCAGTGCATTACAGGGTGTTAGCAGTATCCCTGGGCTCTACCCACTAGATGCGAGTGGTATTCCCCAACCAGTTGTGACAAGCGAGAATGTCTCCAGCCATTGCCAAATGTCCCCAGGGGGCAAAATCTCCCCCAGCTGAAAGCCACTGACTTACGCTGCCTTATTTCTTCATTCAGAGTGTGTGGAGTGAGGGGCACCTGGGTGGCTCAGCCGGTGAAGCATATGACTCCTGGTTTCGGCTCAGGTCATGATCTCATGGGTCATGGGATCAAGCCCTGCGTCCTGCTCCCCACTCAGCACAGAGTCGCCTCCGCCTGCTCACGCTCTCTCACACACACAAATAAGTAACTAAGTAAGTAAGTAAATAAAATCACAAAGTATGTGGACTGAAATGTTGCTTCCTGACAAATTTCACCAGGATATGCAATAGGAAACATATCTTAGGAACATATTTTTAAACACAGAACAATATCAGAAACTATAGGTCCTTCCTAGAATCATACCTCAAGAGTAAAAAACTGATACACAATTTGCTCCATCAGTTTTTATTTGCAGTTTAACTTCAAATTCTGCACTTAACATTTTCAGGATCTTATTTTCCTATTTTTAAAAAAGATTATTTCAGATTTAATAAAATTTGACTCAAATATCAAACTAACATTTACTTGGGATGAAAACCTTTGAAAATAACTTTAACTCTGAATGAGAATGCTTTTCAAAAATAAGAAAGAAAACACCAGTCATGGTTTTAAGTCCGTAGTGAAGCACTCAATAAAACCTAAACTTTGGTTTGGAAAACAAACTACTTGAAAACAAGGATAAATAAGTGATTCTTTATTTGTCACACGAGTTTAATAGCAGTGTCCAAGAAAGAGTGAAACCTCTTCATAATGATATTGAGAGGGAAGAGTAACCCCGATTTTACAAGCAAGTGAGAGTCCTGAAGATTTTTATTGTACAGAGTTATACACTTTGAGGAACACAAAATAATCTCCATCAGATTTGTGCATTCTTTTACACATCAAATAATTGTGCACGTTCTAAGTGCAGATAATGGGTCAAGTGCTGGAATACAGGAGTGAACAAATCAGAAAATGTGGTGCCCCTTGTGGAGATTTTATTCAATTTAGGGAGGAGAAGCAGTGAACATGTAAACAAATGACAAAGTTACTTTCAGAAATGGATGAAACTATTAACAGATATGCAGGAAAGGTGAGGGCAGAGTCATTCTAGACCAGAGCTTCTGAAAATTTAAAAATGCACACAATCATCTTGGGGTCTCATTAAAATCCAGGTTTTCCTTTAGCAGGTCTGTGGTAGGACCTAAGACTCTGCATTTCCAAACCAAGCCAAACCAAACCAGATGCTCCCAGCTCATGCTTCTGGTCTGAGGACCACACTTTACTATTGCTCTAGAAGGAGAAGGGGTGGAGGGAGCTAGTCTAGCTAGATGGTCAGAGATGGCCTTTTTCAGGAACGACATTTTGAATTAAATCCTGAATGATGAAAAGCAGCCAATCTCTTGAGGAATTGCAAGTACAAAGGCCCTGAGGCAGGAATGAGCGATGAGTGTGCAAGAAGGCCATCAAGGCTGACACAGTGATTAGGGAAGAATGGCAAACACCCAATCGTTTATAGCATTTATGGCCTTTTGTAGGCCATGATAAGGAGATTGAATTTTATTCTAATTGCAATGGGAAGATATTCAGTGGCTTTTAAATAGGCGAGTAATATAAGCTTATTTATGATCACTCTTAACTATTGTGTAAAAAACAAACTGCAGGAGGGCAGGAGCACACAGGAAGAAACTATATGCAATCAAACTTCTTAGCCCTGCTCATCTGAAGTAGGAATTCAAATGTAAATCACCACCTTTGGCAATGGAAGTAATTGGGCATACTGCCAAAATCATCATGGGCAAAAAGAATTTTTATATATTCCAAGCACTAGTCTGTGTCTAATTATTCACACAGGATTATGTTGATATTTTCCTTGAAAACAATGCAGAAATCCACAGAAAATACCGTTTTATCTAAGTAATACATGCATAAGGTTTAAAAATCAAATAACACCGACAGTCTTACAAAATAGACATCCCGTGCTTCAGCCCTCTCCACACACAGTTCTGATCCCCCAGAGACAACCATTATGCTATCTTTTAACCTTTTTTCCCTATTTAATTCCACATTTTATTTATTTTTTTAAAGATTTTATTTATTTATTTGACAGAGAGAGACACAGCGAGAGAGGAAACACAAACAGGGGGAGTGGGAGAGGGAGAAGCAGGCTCCCCGCGGAGCAGGGAGCCCGACGCGGGGCTCGATCCCAGGACCCTGGGATCATGACCTGAGCTGAAGGCAGACGCTTAACCGACTGAGCCACCCTGGTGCCCATTAATTCCACATTTTTAAATAATATGCTTACATGGCTATTTCTTGATTTCTTAACATATAGTGTATTATTAGTTTCAGGGGTGATTTCTGAATACTAGTATCTTATGACTTTCTAGTATGGTACACTAGAATGTTGCTTTAAAAAAACGTGAGGCAACCCCTTTGGGACCCCTCCGTCCTTGGGAGCTTTGTACTATCACTTTGCTAGCGGTCAATAAACCTTGCTTTGCTGCCCAAAAACAAACAAACAAACAAACAAAAAACAATAACAACAAAAAACATTGTGGAGAGCTTTAAATGTATATGCACAAAGTTAACAGAACAGTGTAATAACCTCATGTACTATTACCCAGCTTCGAAATCGCAACTTTCTTGCTTCATTTCCACCTCTACCCACTCACCACTCAAGGATTATTTTGTTACTTTTTTTTTTAAGATTTTATTTATTTACTTGACACAGAGAGACACAGCGAGAGAGGGAACACAGCACGGTGGGTGGGGGAGGGAGAAGCAGGCTTCCCACGGAGCAGGGAGCCCGATGCGGGGCTCGATCCCAGGACCCTGGGATCATGACCTGAGCCGAAGGCAGACACTTAGCGACTGAGCCACCCAGGTGCCCCTATTTTGTTATTTTTTAAGGCAAAATTTACATACATTTAATGCACAAATCTTAACTTTTCTGTAATTTTGGTGAATGGAACACCTGAGTAATCCTGGATACATCTGAGTAGTCCTGGTACACTAATTCTGGGATACTTACCCAATAGTGTGAAAGGAGAGTTTAAGTAACTTTCATAAACAATCAAACAAACACTCCATATAGAGTGCTTCCATCTCCCCAGTTAAATTGTTAGCTCCTTCTCATCAGTCCACACTCTTCTTCACCACAAGCATCAAGTACCTGGCTAGCGAGGTACTATGATCCAGCAATCCCACTACTGGGTATTTACCCAAAGTTTTTTGTATTTTTGTATTCTTTGGGTAAATACCCAGTAGTGCGACTGCTGGATCATAGGGTAGTTCTTTTTTTTTTTTTTAATCTTTTTAAAAAGATTTTTAGGGGTGCCTGAGTGGCTCAGTCAGTAAAGCATCTGCCTTTGGTCAGGTCATGATCCTGGGGTCCTGGGATTGAGCCCTGCATCAGGCTCCATGCTTAGCGGGGAGTCTGCTTCTCTCTCTGCCCCTAACCCTGCTCGTGCTCTCTCTCAAAATAAATTTTAAAATTTGAGAGAGAGACAGAGTGCACACTTGCGTGAGTGGGGGGAGAAGCAGAGAACGCAGACTCTGTCCTGAGCGTGGAGCCTGATGCAAGGCTTGATCCCAGGACCCCGGGATCATAACCTGAGCTGAAACCAAGAGTTGGATGCTCAACCTACTGAGCCACCCACGTGCCCCAGGGTAGTTCTATTTTTAACTTTTTGAGGAACCTCCATACTGTTTTCCAGAGTGGCTGCACCAGTTTGCATTCCCACCAACAGTGCAAGAGGTTCCTTTTCCCCCACACCCTCACCCAAAGTTGTTGTTTCTTGTTTTTTGTTTTAGCCATTCTGACAGGTGTGAGGTGATCTCTCGTTGTAGTTTTGATTTGCATTCCCCTGATGACTGATGATGAGCATCCTCATGTACCTGTTGGCCATCTGTATGTCTTCTTTGGAGAAATGTCTCTTCATGCCCAGTTTTTAATTGGATTATTTGTTCCTTGGGTGTTGAATTTTCCAAGTTCTTTATATATTTTGGATACTAACCATTTATTGGATAGATAACTTGCAAATATCTTCTCATTCTGTAGGTTGCCTTTTAGTTTTGTTGACTTCTTTGCTGTGCAGAAGCTTTTTATTTTGATGAAGTCCCAATAGTTTATTTTTTGCTTTTATTTCCCTTGCCTCAGAAGACATATCTAGAAAAATGTTGCCACAGCCAATGTCAGAGAAATTATTGCCTGTGTTCTCTTCTAAGGTTTTGGTTTCAGGTGTCACATTTGGGTCTTTAACCCATTTTGAATGGACTTTTGTGTATGGTGTTAGAAAGTGGTCCAGTTTCATTCTTTTGCAGGTAGCTGTCCCGTGTTCCCAACACCATTTCTTGAAGAAACTTTTCCCCATTTTATATTCTTTCTTCCTTTGTGGAAGACTGACCGTGTAATTGTGGGCTTATTTCTGGGTTTTCTATTCTGTCCCATTGATCTATGTGTTTAATCTAGTGCCATACTGTTTTGGTTATTACAGCTTTGTAATATAACTTGAAGTCTGGAATTGTGATGCCTCCAGTTTTTTCTTTTTCAAGATTGCTTTGGCTATTCGGGGTCTTCTGTGGTTCCATACAAATTTTAGGATTTTTTTAAAAAAAGATTTATGTATTTAGTTGAGAGACAGTGCAAACAGGGGAGGTGGGGTGGGGCAGAGGGAGAGGGAGAGGGAGAATCCCAAGCAGATTCCCTGCTGAACTCGGAGCCTAACATGGAGCTGGATTCTCATGACCCTGAGATCACGACCTAAGCTGAAACCAAAAGTCAGGGCACTAAACTGACTGAGCCACCCAGGCGCCCCTAGAATTGTCTGTTCTATTTCTGTGAAAAATGCTCTGGGTATTTTAATAGGAATTGCATTAAATGTGTAGACTGCTTTGGTTGGTTCATCTTTGACCCAAATAATAACTTCCTTGAATATTTAGTATTTGGGGGCATAAACAACCAGCACCACTTCCCTATGCTATGAATGAGAAATCATTCAAAGGTTTCTAAACACTCCTATTTTTGCGAGAAACAAATGTGAAAGTCAACAATGTTCCAACTCTGGTCTCCTAGGTCCCTGAGGATAAATCTAAGACATTATTTGCCTCTTTCACTCATTCCCTCCTAAGTGTGTAAGGAAGTTGGCTACATGAGAGACATGTAATAGTGCCATAGACTGAAATGCAGGGGTTGATATGAGAATCCAACGGTCTTCAATTTGAGCAGACATTAAAGAGATTTGCGGTGAGAGAAACAAGACCATTCATTTCTCTCGTGTGTGTGTGTGTGTGCATGTGTGTGTGTTTGGGAAAAGTTATTTTTTATAAAAATATTTTGTTAACATGTAATGGGGTTTACTATTATTTTTAAATGAATGAACACATTTAAGTAATTTAAGTAATTTCTCAGTTTTTAATTTCTAATATAGTAAATACCAAAGATATATAACACACATAAATAAAATCTACTTGGGGTTCTCAATAATTATTGAAGTATAAAGGAGTCTTGAGATCAAGTAGTTTGAAAATCACTGCTTTCGACCAATTTCCCAATAAAATATATCACAGTTCAGACAAAATTTTTAAAAATTGGGGTGGGATAAAGTAGGGGGAACCTTAAAAGAAATAATCAAATAGTATGCATTATAGTTATATATGTTTAAAAGATTTCATGGCCATAACATTAAAAAAATGGAAAATAATAAATGTCGGTGAGGATATGGAGATATTGGAATCCTTGTACATTGCTGGTGGGTAAAATGGTGCAGCCACTGTGGAAAGCAATTTGGTGGTTCCTCAAAAAGTTAAACATAGAATTACCAGATAAGCCAGCAATTCCATTCCTAGGTATACATTCCAAAGATCTGAAGACAGGTATTCAAGCAAGTACAAGTACTTGTTCATAGCATTAGTCACAACAGCCAAAAGTGGAGACAATTCAATGTCCATCAACTGATGGATAGACAAACATGGTATATTCGTACAGTAGAATATTATTCAGCCATAAAAAGGAATGAAGCACTGATACACGCTACAATGTGGCTGAACCTCAAAAACATTAT
The DNA here is from genome assembly GCF_054177405.1 of Leptonychotes weddellii. NCBI lineage: Eukaryota > Metazoa > Chordata > Mammalia > Carnivora > Phocidae > Leptonychotes > Leptonychotes weddellii. Next base: position 6,856 of record NW_028033321.1, read on the forward strand.
GCTAGTAAGTGGAATAAGCCAGACACAGAAAGTCACATGTTGTATCAGTCCACTTTCATGACATGTCCAGAATAGGCAAATCCACAGGGACAGAAAATCGGTTAGTGGTTGCCAGGGATCAGGGAGGGAGCAGTGAGGAGCGACGGCTTAATGCGTACGGTATCTCCTTTGTGGGTAATGAAAATGGTTTGAGGGGCGCCTGGGTGGCTCAGTCAGTTAAGCGTCCAACTCTTGATTTCGGCTCAGGTCATGACCTCAGGGTCCTGGGATGGAGCCCCGCATCTGGCTCCATGCCCAGGAGAGAGTCTGCTTCTCTCCCTCTTCCTTGAACCTTCCCCCCACTCATGCTTTCTCTAAAAAATAAATAAATCTTTAAAAAAAAATTTTTTTAAATGCTTTGGAACTAGATGGAAGTGATGGCTGCACAACACTGTAAGTGCACTCGACAGGCTGAATGTCCACTTTAAAATGGCTAATTTTGGGGCGCCTGGGTGGCTCAGTCGGTTAAGCGACTGCCTCCGGCTCAGGTCATGATCCTGGAGTCCCGGGATCGAGTCCCGCATCGGGCTCCCTGCTCGGCAGGGAGTCTGCTTCTCCCTCTGACCCTCCCCCCTCTCATATGCTCGCTCGCTCTCTCTCTCTCTCTCTCAAATAAATAAAAAAAATAAAAATAAAATGGCTAATTTTGAACAAATTTCACCTCAGTTAAAGATTTGTGGGGACGCCTGGGTGGCTCAGTCGGTTAAGGGTCTGTCTTCAGGTCATGATCCCAGGTCCTGGGATCCAGTCCCACATCGGGGCCCTCGCTCAGCGGGGAGCCTGCTTCTCCCTCTGCCTGTGCTCTCTGCTGCTCCCCCTGCCTGTGCTCTCTCTCTCGCTGACAAATAAATAAAATCTTAAAAAAAAGAAAAAAAATTTTTTTTTTTATTTATTTGAGAGAGAATGAGAGAGAGCACATGAGAGGGGGGAGGGTCAGAGGGAGAAGCAGACTCCCTGCCGAGCAGGGAGCCCAATGCGGGACTCGATCCAGGGACTCCAGGATCATGACCTGAGCCGAAGGCAGTCGCTTAACCAACTGAGCCACCCAGGCGCCCAAGAAAAATTGTTTTAAGGAAGAATATAAATACCACAAATATCAACTGTTTCTGAATGGTGAGGAAGAGTTTAATAAGGGTACTTTTTTCCCCTTCTACGTTGTTGTATTTTGTAAATTTTCTTTAATGACCAAATATTACTTTTATGACAGCAGCAAAAAAAGATGCTATATCAAGTTCATCAATCACATTTAAATTAATGACAAACCTTAATGTCTTTCCAACTCCACTCTCTCCCCCTCAACCAGATTTAAATTTTACTGCAATTTCTTTGCTCATGGAATATCTACAAGGCCCTAATATAATGACTAAAACATTCAGGAATACAAAATTAATAAAGAAAGGAAGTAAATAACAATATGAGCTTCCCTGATATTTTCCTTACTCTGAGAATTTGTTGAGATGCTGGCTTATACCTACCACTTACAGATATTCCTTTCACTTACAAATATTTAAGATCTGTTAAATATTTAAGATCTGGCTACTTGCTTCTGTACAATTCTTTCCTTTTCTTTTTTTAAAAAATTTAAATTCAAGGGGCGCCTGGGTGGCTCAGTCATTAAGCGTCTGCCTTCGGCTCAGGTCATGATCCCAGGGTCCTGGGATCGAGCCCCGCATCGGGCTCCGTGCTCCGTGGGAAGCCTGCTTCTCCCTCTCCCGCTCCCCCTGCTTGTGTTCCCTCTCTCACTCTGTCTCTCTCTGTCAAATAAATAAATAAAATCTTTTAGGGGCGCCTGGGTGGCTCAGTCGTTAAGCGTCTGCCTTCGGCTTGGGTCATGATCCCAGGATCCTGGGATCGAGCCCCGCATCGGGCTCCCTGCTCCGTGGGAAGCCTGCTTCTCCCTCTCCCACTCCCCCTGCTTGTGTTCCCTCTCTCGCTGTGTCTCTGTCAAATAAATAAATATGATCTTTAAAAAAAAAATTTTAATTCAAGTGTAAGTGAAAGGAATATCTATGACATATATTTTGCCTATAATTTTCTAATTTTATTTTTTTAAAACTTTTAAAGATTTATTTATTTATTTGAAAGAGAGGGGGAGAGAGTGCACATGCTAGCCGGGGGAGGGGCAGAGGGAGTGGGAGACAAGCAGACTCCCCGCTGAGCAAAGTGGCCAACAGGGGGCTCAATCCCAGGACCCTGAGATCATGACCTGAGCCAAAATCAAGAGTCAGACGCTTAACTGACTAAGCCACCCAGGAGCCTCAATAATTTTCTCATTTTAGATTGTATGAGCATTTTGTAATGGCCTATTGGGATAAAAAATCTATTTAAACATTTTAAACTACACTGTTATAAAACTCTGAGAAGTTCATTTTACCGAAAACAAATAACCAAACCAATCTAAATAAGCTGCGACAAACAGAAATAAAAATTCAGTTGGTTTCCAAAGGTGGTTGGGTGCATTATGAACCAGATATGACAAAATGTTTGGCATGTTCAAGAAAAATACTAAGTATGTAATTTCCACAAAGGAAAGGTCTACCCATTGTGGACCAGCTTCCTGACAGATACCCAGAGCCCCAGTGCTAGGAGTGTGGGCTCTGTAGTCAGACAAACTTGGTTCTGTTGTTAATAGGCTGTGTGACTTTGGATAAGTCACTTAACCTTGGACTCTGAATCCCCTCATTTGTAAAATGGAGATGATTAGGTACTCAATTCATAGCACTGCTGTGGGAAATAATTCTGTTAAGAATAACTATGTAGTGGCTTCAGATGTCCATCAACAGATGACTGGATAAAGAAGATGTGGTATAGGGGCTGGGTGGCTCAGTTGGTTAAGCGACTGCCTCCGGCTCAGGTCATGATCCTGGAGTCCCGGGATCGAGTCCCGCATCGGGCTCCCTGCTCAGCGGGGAGTCTGCTTCTCCCTCTGACCCTCTTCCCTCTCATGCTCTCTGTCTCTCATTCTCTCTCAAATAAATAAATAAAATCTTTAAAAAAAAAAAAAGATGTGGTATACACACACACACACACACACACACACAATGAGATATTACTCAGCCATCAAAAAGGATGAAATCTTGCCATTTACATTGATGTGGATGGAACTGGAGGGAATTATGCTGAGCAAAATAAGTCAATCAGAGAAAGATAATTACCATATGATTTCACTCATATGTGGAATATAAGAAATCGTGTGGAGGATCACAGGGGAAAGGAGGAAAAACTAAGTGGGAAGAAATCAGAGTGGGAGACAAACCATGAGAGACTCTTAACTCTAGGAAACAAACTGAGGG
>NW_028033322.1:0-551 GCF_054177405.1 Leptonychotes weddellii
ATCCAGTAGAATTACATCGGAAACAAACAAGTATGATACAGTGTAAACCAATGGGGAAAAAGAGAAGGTCCTTCAAGGTAACTACCACCCGGCTCAGATGGTGGTCAGCTGGCAATCACTGGCAACACCATACATCACTTAGTCTCCATTCTGAGACCTTGAAGTGGGAATGGCACTAGTTCACCGGAAAATATCAGTAAACTTTCCCTTTGCATTTATGTAATGCACACCTAGAAATATCCTAATTCATTTGATATTTCAGTTTCATGTAGTTTACACTTGTTACCATTAATTTCCTTGTAAGAAAAAAATCTATTATTTATTCAATATAAGATCAAATCTAAATTTAAGCGAAACGATCTGTTTAAATAGCAAAAATATAGAAATATTAAATACTGTAAAGTCTTAATTTAGAGTAATTTATTTAAAATAGTTACAAATAAAAAAGTTACAAATAGCAACTTTCATTCCTTATAAAATGCAAGCCAACTTTAAGCTAATAAGTTTATATTAAAAACTGATCCCATTTTAGACAACTAAAGCCTATGACT
>NW_028033323.1:0-551 GCF_054177405.1 Leptonychotes weddellii
AGGGCACGTGCAGGCCCGGTGACTTCAACTTCTCACCGCTCTGGGCATGGCCGCAAATGGGCTTCAAGGCACTCTGAGTATTGATTCTGTGAGTTATAAATAAAATTTAGCAATTAAGCTAATGTGGAAAAAGGGAATCTGCAAACCATGAAACCATGCAGATGGAAGGTATATAATAAGGAAGCCAAGACCCTCACGTGAAGGCGCCCACGAATGCAAAGATAAATGACAGTATGAAAAGTATTGATGGGGCTCTTCAGTGATGCCTTCCGCAGCAAAATCTACCTCTGATTTGTGGACCATATGGCTTATCTCACTAGTGTAAACAAAAGATGCCCCCTTTTCAAATAGAGTCAAAGAGGAGCTTTCTTTAATTAGTCAAATGCATCGGGCCTCCTTCTAAATGGATCTTAAAAGAAGTCAAAATAGGCAGCTGAGATCTAGAGCAGGACAGGGACCATCTAAAAGGAGCAGAAGATAGGGCTGTCACAAAGCTGACAAGTTATGGGGAATAACACGTGTGGACCCTGGAACGTGGTGAAGGTACCACA
>NW_028033324.1:0-551 GCF_054177405.1 Leptonychotes weddellii
CGGTTGTCTTTTGGCTTTGTTGACTGTTTCCTTTGCTGTGCAGAAGCTTTTTATCTTGACGAAGTCCCAATGGTTCATTTTTGCTTCGTGTGACACACCTCAGGCTCCACATTCTCACTGACACTCGGCGGGGTCGGTCTTGCATCTTGGCCTTTCTAACAGTGTGAGGATTCGGGGTTTTGGATTGTGATTGGTTTGCATTTCCCTGATTGCACAAGTGGCTGACGGCTTTAACTGCCATGTGGAGGGAATCTTCTGTGGGGAGGTGTTCTGTCTCTTGCTCATTTCTGAACTGGGTGGTGTTATTCTCCTTGACTTGAGCCACTTGTTGGCTCTGCTGTGTTACCAGCACCCTGTCCAAGTCCGGACTACCCTGTTCACTCTCTTGAAAGTGTCCTTTTCTTTTTTTCCTTAAGATTTTATTATTTGAGAGAGCAAGCGAAAGAGCATGAGTTGAGGGGGAGGGGCAGAGGGAGAAGCAGGCTCCCTGCTGAGCAAGGAGCCTGACGCAGGGCTTGATCCCAGGACCCGGAGATCGTGACCTGAGCCAA
>NW_028033325.1:0-551 GCF_054177405.1 Leptonychotes weddellii
TCTCGCCCTGGCCTCAGTCCTTGGGTGATGCTACACCTGAGCTGGGAGCTCTGTTCCCGGCCTGGATGCCATGCAGGGTAGCCTCCACACCGAGCGCCCACAGCCCGCCTGGGCCCCACGCCCTTCGTGAGCAGACCCGCCCACGCCGCCGTCCACACCTCCACTGGGGTGGCCGGCTCCCACTGCTACGGGGGCCCGATTTGCCCACTGATGTGTGCTGGCCTGAGCGCTGGGGTGGATGCCCCAGAAGGGCAGGGGTTGCCCCTCCACAGCCCTGTGTGTAGGGTGCTGTCAGGCACGTAGTAGGTCAATAAAGACTAGCTGAACATGGGCTATTTGAATGAAGGTGGCGTATTTTTTTTTTTAAAGATTTTATTTATTTATTTGAGACAGAGAGAATGAGATACAGAGAGCATGAGAGGGAGGAGGGTCAGAGGGAGAAGCAGACTCCCTGCCGAGCAGGGAGCCCGATGCGGGACTCGATCCCGGGACTCCAGGATCATGACCTGAGCCGAAGGCAGTCGCTTAACCAACTGAGCCACCCAGGCGCC
>NW_028033326.1:0-551 GCF_054177405.1 Leptonychotes weddellii
AGTGGGGGGTGAGACAGAGGATGAGGGAGAGGGACAACCAGACTCCAGGCTGAGTGCAGAGCCTCATGTGGGGCTTGATCTCAGGACTCTGCAGTCATGACCCAATCCAAAACCAAGAGTTGACACTTAACCAACTGAGCCACCCAGGTGCCCCTTGAATTTCTTTATATTTATTTTGTGAATTTAAATAATAAATTTTAAATTCTTTTTAGTCAATGTTTCCCATCTTCAATGAGAAAGACTAGAACAAAATTAAAAATTTATGATTCAGAAAGTTAAATGCATATACTGGAAATGTAAATAAATACTATTTCAAATTTGGGGGGTGGAGTAGATTTGTAGAATCTATACCTCTGAAGTTATCAGAACTTAAAACTGCACCAAGATATTTGAACACTTTGTCTATGGATTTATTATAATTTATACTACATGTCACTTAATGTAAATTCCTTACAAAAAGGACATGTCACTGTAGATACATGGGAAAAGCTTTTATTGGCATTTTATCTTGAAAATAAGACTAAAATTTAAAAAATGGAATATTTCTCTTA
>NW_028033327.1:0-551 GCF_054177405.1 Leptonychotes weddellii
AGGAAGATTCCTCTGACATATCTCCCTTCTCTCTGTTAATCACCAAATTCTCTTTCCTTGTTGGATGGCTCCTATCAACACGTATGCGTGCTCCCACTTTTCCCATCTTAAAACCAAACCAAAAGAAAACAATTACCCTTATTTCAACCTCCAGCTACCCTCCCATTTCTCTGCTTATGTTTTCAGCAAAACTCAAAGTGTCCTATTTGTATGCCAGTTTTTCTTTTTTTTGTCATTCAATCTTTTCTTTTTCTGTGACAGATAAAATGACTTTTTAAAAGAGAAACAAGCATAAAAACTGTCAACCTAAAAACTTTTTAATCAGATTTAAGATTTCATCTAAGAAAATATTTCACCATAGATGGTAACATCTTTTTCTACAAAGCACTGTGTTTCTACTAAATCACAAAATTCGGTATGTTACAATGAAAACTTACGATGTACTATATGCTGACTAACTGAACATAATAAAATAAATAAAATAAAAGAATAGAAATTTTAAAAAAACCCAAACCAAAAAACAAATAAAAAAATAAAATTCAATATGACTT
>NW_028033328.1:0-551 GCF_054177405.1 Leptonychotes weddellii
AGGAAAACACAACATGTAAAAGTTTATTTAAAAAAACAGCTAAAGAAATGCTTACAGGGAAATTTATAGCTTCAAATGTTTATATTAAAAAAGATGAAAGGTTTAGGGGCACCTGGGTGGCTAAGTCATTAAGCGTCTGCCTTCAGCTCGGGTCATGATCCCGGGGTTCTGGGATCAAGCCCCCCAATCGGGCTCCCTGCTCAGCGGGAGGCCTGCTTCTCCCTCTCCCACTCCCCCTGCTTATGTTCCCTCTCTTGCTGTGTCTCTGTCAAATAAGTAAATAAAATCTTAAAAAAAAAAAAGATGAAAGGTTTACAGTGATGTAAGTCTCCACCTTCAAAAACTAGAAACAGAAGAGCAACTTAAACCAAAGTAAATGGAAGGAAATAATAAAAGTAGAAATTAAAGATCTAGAAAATGAGCAGATAGAGAAGACCCACAAAACTGACAAGCCTCTAGCCAGACTAGTTGAAGGAGAGGAAACAAAAATTATCGATACCAGGACTGAAAGGACACGGTTACAGGTCCTACAAAGAAGGCTGTGAGTCGGT
>NW_028033329.1:0-551 GCF_054177405.1 Leptonychotes weddellii
AATAATAAAATAAAATTCCACAGACCTTTCACAGTTGTGTTCCTCACCTACAGTAGTCTTTACCTGTTCATTCATTAAACATTTATCAACTATACCCTTGGGCCATTGGCTCTGGACTAAGAATTTGTGATACCCACACTTTTTTAATGTAGCATTTTATACTAGTTAGGACTTTGTTCTAGAGCAAGATTTAGTTCTTTTTGTATTACTGTATGCGCTGCTTTCAGTTCAGCCCATTCTGCAAAATTACCTGTGCCTTTTCCTTTTTTTAAAATTTAATTCCAGTATAGTTAACATACAGCATTACATTAGTTTCAGGTGTGAAATATAGTGATTCAGTAATTCTATACATTACTCAGTGCTCATCATGTTAATCCCCTTCAGCTATTTCACACATCTCCCCACCCACCTCCCCTCTGGTAACCATCAGTTTGTTCTCTATAGTTGAGTATGTTTCTTGGGGTGCCTGGGTGGCTCAGTCACTTAAGCATCCCAACTCTTGATTTTGGCTCAGGTCATGATCTCAGGGTCCTGGGATTGAGCCCTGCATC
>NW_028033330.1:0-551 GCF_054177405.1 Leptonychotes weddellii
CAGTCAATCTGCCCAAGAGATAAGGAGAGGGTAATCACAGGTCTCTGCCTGCTTCAGGCTTTTGTCCCACCCTAGCCTCAGCGCAGGTGGCGAGGGTGATTTTAAACTCAATAACTCTTAGAAATATTTTTGTGCGAGCTGATGGATATTGGTGAGATGAAGTGTTTATTTGTCTAGTAGTATTAGTCTCCATTCTGGGAAATGCAAGAATCAATTGAAGTAAGGGTTTCCAGCAGGAGCACGGGCATTGCTATGGGCTTAAGTAGAGAAAGAGTAGACAAGAGGAAAGAAATCAAAAGGAGAGAAGACTTCTAGTACCTCTGAGAAGTTCGTGCAATATTAAGAAACAAATATTTAAGGTAAAGAATCAAGAATTTTTGGATTCTGGTCAATCACAATGATATTAGATCCTTGCCCATGATGGATCAAGTCTATGAGCCTCCGTAAGGCATTATACGGGGGTATACATGCAACAGGGAAACTTCACTCAAGGTTCAAATTCCACCTACTCCCAAAGTTCAATTCCTCCAAGATCAAGAATAGCATGCACA
>NW_028033331.1:0-551 GCF_054177405.1 Leptonychotes weddellii
AAAAAAAAAAAAAGACCGGTACGAGGAGGACTTAGAAACACAGAGATCATTAGTAAGCTTGACAAGAGAAGCTTAACAAAATGGTGGAGACAAAAAGTCTGATTAAAGTGAATTCAGGGGTGCCTGGGTGGCTCAGTTGGGTAAGTGTCTATCTGACTCTTAATTTTGGCGCAGGTCATGGTCTCAGGGTCCTGGAATCAGGCTCCACGTTCAGCGGGGCATCTGCTTGAGATTTTCTCTCTCTCCCTTTCCCTCTGCCCCTCCCTGCCCCCCGGCACTCTCTCCCTCTCTCTGAAATAAATAAATAAATAAATAAATAAATAAATAAATAAATAATCTTAAAAAAATAAAATGGACTCAGGAAAGAATGGAAAAAGAGGAAGTGGGCAGTGAGAATAGACAACTTTGTCTAAGAATTTTGCTATAAAGAGGAGAAAAGAATGAGCCTATAACTAAATGGAGGTTTGAATGGAGCTGAATCAAGAGGCTTATTTGTGTTTTTAATTTGGACAATATTACTACATGTAATTTTAATGAAGGAGAATTGAGTC
>NW_028033332.1:0-10187 GCF_054177405.1 Leptonychotes weddellii
TCTTCTTCTTTCTTCTTTCTTCTTTTCTTTTTCTTCTTTTCTTCTTCTTCCTTCTTTTCATCTTCCTTTCTTCTTCTTTTTTTTTAGACATATAATGTATTATTTGTTTCAGAGGTACAGGTCTGTGATTCAACAGTCTTACACAGTTCACAGCGCTCACCATAGCACATACCCTCCCCAATGTCTATCACCCAGCCACCCAATGCCTCCCACTTCCACCACTCCAGCAACCCTCAGTTTGTTTCCTGAGATTAAGACTTCCTCATATCAGTGAGATCATATGATACATGTCTTTCTCTGATTGACTAATTTCACTGAGCATAATACCTTCCAGTTCCATCCACATCATTGCAAATGGCAAGATTTCATTCCTTTTGATGGTTGCATAATTTTCTGTTCTAAGTGGAATATTCTGTATATGTCTATTAGGTCCATTTGGTCTACAGTGTTATTCAAGTCTTTTGTTTCCTTACTGAGATTCTGTCTAGTTGTTCTATCCATTATTGAAAGTGGAGTACTGAATCCTCCTACTATGATTACTATCTATTTCTCCCTTTGGGTCTGTCACTCTTTGCTTTATATACTTGGGTGCTCTGATGTTAGGTACATATACATTTGTAACATAACTTCCTGGAGACTTGACCCTTCATCACCACATCATATCTTTCTTTGTCTCTTCTGACAGTTCTTGATTTAAAGGATACTTTGATATAAGTATGACCACATTTGCTCTCATTTAATTGTCACTCACATAGAATATATTTTTCTATCCTTTTGCATTTAGCCTATGTGTATCCTTAAATCCAAGGTAAGTAAATTGTACATAACATAATTTGATCTTATTTTTTCTTATTTTTATTTTTTATTCATGAAGCCACAGTATGTCTTTTGATTGGGAAGTTTGATCCATATATATACATACATGTCTGTATATATACATATACCTATACATAAACAATTTTATTTGGTACTCAGTGGTCATCAAGATAAGTGTATTCTTATTTATTTTACCTGTCCTGCCACCCACCTCCCCTCTGGCAACCAACAGTTTGTTCCCTGTATTTAAGAGTCTGTTCTTTTGTCTGTCTCTTTCTTTATTGTTTGTTATTTGTTTCTTAAATTCCACATTTGAAAGAAATTATATGGCATTTATCTTTCTCAGTCTGACTTATTTCACTTAGCATTATACCCTCTAGGTCCATCATGTTGTCACATGTGGTAAGATTTTATTCTTTCCTTTGGCTGAGTAATATTCCATTATATATAAATACATATATCACATCTTCTTTATCTATTCATCTATGGATGGACACTTGGGTTACTTCCATATCTTGGCTATTGTAAATAATGCTGCAATAACTCATATGGGTGCATATATATTTTCTTTTTTTTTTTCATTTTCTTTTGGTGAATATCCATCCTGGATCATATGGTAATTCTATTTTTATTTTTTAAAGAACCACTGTATTGTTTTCTAGTGGCTGCACCAACATGCATTCCCATCAAGAGTGAGGTAGGGTTTCTTTTTCTCCACATCCTCACAGACACTTTTTATTTCTAGTGTTGTTGATTTTAGCCATTCTGACAGGGGAAGGGTGATATCTCATTGTGGTTTTAATTTGCATTTCCCTGATCATTAGTGATGTTGAGCATCTTTTCATGTTTCGTTGGCTATTTGTTTTTCTTCTTTGAAAAAATGTCTATTCGGTTCCTCTGCCTATTTTTATTTATTTATTTATTTATTTATTTATTTATTTATTTATTTATTTATTTTTTTAAAGATTTTATTTATTTATTCATTAGAGACAGAGAGAGAGAGGCAGAGGGAGAAGCAGGCTCCCCGCCTAGCAGGGAGCCCGATGCGGGACTCGATCCCAGGACCCTGGGATCACGACCTGAGCCAAAGGCAGACGCTTAACCATCTGAGCCACCCAGGCGCCCTCCTCTGCCCATTTTTAAATTCAGATTATTTATTTTGTTGGTGTTGAGTTGTATAAGTTCTTTACTTATTTTGGATATTAACCCCTATCAAATATATCATTTGCAAATTTCTTCTCCTATTCAGTAGGTTGCCTTTCAGTTTTGTGGATGGTTTCCTTTGTGTACAAAAGCTTTTTTTTGGTGTAGCCCCAATAGTTTAATTTTGCTTGTATGTCCCTTGCCTTCAGAGGTATATCTAGGAAAATCTTTCTATGGCTGATGTCAAAGAAATTACTACCTATGCTTTCTTCTAGAAGTTTTATGGTTTCAGCCCTCACACTTAGGTCCTTAATCCATTTTGAGTTTATTTTGTGTATTGTGTAAAGAAGTGGACCGGTTTCATTCTTTCGTGTGTAGGTGTCTAGTTTTCCCAACACCATTTGTTAAAGAGACTATCTTTTTCCCATTTCATTCTTGCCTCTTTTGTTGAACATTAATTGACATATAATTGTGGGTTTATTTCTGGCCTTTCTATTTTATTCTATTGAGCTATGTGTCTATTTTTGTACCAGTATCATACTGTCTTAATTACTACACCCTTGTAATATATATTGAAATTTGGGATTGTGATACTTCCAGCTTTGTCTTCTTTCTCAAGATTGCTTTGGCTATTCGGGGTTTTTGGTCTTCCATACAAATTTCAGGATAATTTGTTTTAGTTCTGTGAAAAAATGTTGTTGGTATTTTGATAGAGATTGCATTAAATATCTAGATTGCTTTGAGTAGCATGGACATTTTAACACTATTGGTTCTTCCAAACCATGAGCATGGAATGTCTTTTGATTTCTTTGTGTCATGTTCAATTTCTTTCATCAGTGTTTTATAGTTTTTAGAGTATAGGTCTTTCACCTTCTTAATTCAGTTTATTCCTAGGTATTTTATTATTTTTGGTGCAATTGTAAATGGGATTGTTTTCTTAATTTCACTTTCTACTACTTCATTATTAATGTATAGAATTGAAACAGATTTCTGCATATTGATTTTGTATACTGTGACCTTACTGAATTTAATTATCAATTCTAGTTGTTTTTTGGTGGAGTCTTTAGGGTTTTATATATATAGTATCATGTCATCTGCAGATACTGAGTTTTGCATCTTCCTTACCATTTTGGATGCCTCTTATTTCTTTTAATTGTCTGATAGCTGTGACTAGGACTTCCATTATTATGTTGAATACAAGTGGTGAGAGTAGATATCCTTGTCTTGTTCCTCTAGAAAAGCTCTCAGTTTTTCCACCATTCAGTATAATCCTAGATACAGGATTTTAATATATGGCCTTTATTACATTGGGGTATGCTCCCTGTAAAACTACTTTGCTGAAAGTTTTTATCATGAATGGATATATTTTGGCAATCACTTTTTCTGCATCTACTGAGATGATCATATGTTTTTTATCCTTTTTTTTTAAATTTTTTTTTAAAGATTTTATTTATTTATTTATTTGAGAGACAGAGAGAGAGAGAAACAGCATGAGAGGGGATAGGGTCAGAGGGAGAAGCAGGCTCCCCGCCGAGCCGGGAGCCCAATGCGGGACTCGATCCCAGGACTCCGGGATCATGACCTGAGCCGAAGGCAGTCACTTAACCAACTGAGCCACCCAGACACCCTTTTATCCTTTCTTCTGTTACTGTGATGTATCACATTGATTTGTGACTATCAAATCACCTTGCATCCATAGAATAAATCTCACTTGATTATGGCAAATGACTTTTTTAATATATTAATTCAGCTTGTTAATATTTTCTTGAAGATTTTTGCATCTATGTTCATCAGAGATACCTCTCATTTTCTTTCTTTATTTTTTTTTTCTTTTTTGGTAGTGTCTATGTGGCTTCAGTGTAATGCAGGACGTATAGAATGAATTTGGAAGCTTTACTTCCTCTTGTATTTTTTTGGAATAGTTTGAGAAGGATGGGTATTAATTCTCCTTAAATGGTTGGTAGGATTCACTTGTGAAGGCATCTGGTCCTGGACTTCTGTTTGTTGGGATTTTTTTTTTTTTTTTGATTACTGAATCAAATTCATTGCTAGTAATCAGTCTGGCCAAATTTTCTATTTCTTCATGATTCAGTTTTGGAAAGTTGTTTCTAGGGATTTATCCATTTTCCTCACACTTATCCAATTTGTTGGTATGTATATACTTTTTCACAGTATTCTCTTACAATCCATCACATTTCTTGGTGTTGGTTATTATTTCTCCTCCTTTATTTCTAATTTCGTTTGAGTCTTATTTTCTTCTTGATGAGTCTGACTAAAGGTTAATCATTTTTTTTAAATCTTTTCAAACAACCAGGTACTGGTTTCATTGATCTGTTCTATTGTTGATGTTTTGTTTTGTTTTGTTTGTCTCTATTTCATTTATTTCTGCCCTAGTCTTTATTATTTCCTTCCTTCTACTGGCTTTGGGCTTTATTCTTCTTTTTCTAGCTCCTTTAGCTGTCAGGTTAAGTCATTTATTTGAGATTTTTCTTGCTTCCTGAGGTATGTCTGTTTGCTATAATCTCTTCCCTCAGAACAGATTTTGTACCATTGTGTTTTCATTTTCATTTGTTTCCATGTATTTTTTATTTCCTTTTTGATTTCTTGGTTGACCCACTCATTGTTTAGTAACATGTTATTTAGTCTTCATGTATTTATATTCTTCCCAGATTTTTTTCTCATGATTTATTTCTAGTTTCATACCATTGTGGTCAGAAAAGATGCACAATTTGAGTTCAGTCTTTTTGAATATATTGAGATTTGTTTTGTAGCCTAACATGTGCTCTGTTCTGAAGAATTTTCCATGTGCCCTTGAAATAAATGTGTATTTTTCTCATTTTGAATGGAATATTCTTAATATATCTGTTAGGTCCATCTGGTCCAATGTGTCATTCAAAGCTGCTGTTTCCTTGTTGGTTTTCTGTCTGGATGATCTATACAGTGATGTAAGTGGGGTATTAAAGCCCTCTATTATTTTTATGTTACTTCAATTTCTTTCCATATAACTGCTAATAATTGCTTTATATATTTAGGTGCTCCCATATTGTGTGCAGAAATATTTACAGTTGTTACATCTTCTGGTTGGATTTTTCCCTTTATTATTATGTAGTGTCCTTCTTTGTGTCTTCTTATAGTCTTTGTTTTAAATTCTATTTTGTTGGGGCACCTGGATGGTTCAGTTGGTTGAGCATCTGCCTTTGGCTCAGGTCATGATCACAGAGTTCCTGGATCTATCCGCATGTCGGGCTCCCTGCTCAGTGAGGAGTCTGCTTCTCCCTTTGCCTCTCCCCATGGATCATGCTCCCCCCAACTCTGTCAAGTAAATAAATAAAATCTCTTTAAAAATGTCTATTTTGTCCGATTTAAGTATTGCTACCTTAGCTCTCTTTTCATTTCTTTACATTTGCATGTTAAATGTTTTTCTATTCTTTCACTTCCCATTTGCATGTGTCTTTAGTTCTGAAATGAGTCTCTTAGGCAGCATAGAGATGGGTCTTGCTTTTTCTTTAAGCTTTTATTTATTTATTAGAGAGAGAGAGAGAGAGAGCACAAGCAGGGGGAGTGGTAGCAGGGGGTGAGAGAGAAGCAGGCTCCCCGCAGAGCAGAGAGCCCAGTGCAGGGCTGGATCCCAGGGCCCTGAGATCATGACCTAAGCAGAAGGCAGACACTTAACTGACTGAGCCACGCAGGCGCCCCAAAGAGTCTTGCTTTTTTATTCATTCAGGCATCCTATATCTTGTTTGGAGCATTTATTCCATTTACTTTTAAAGTAATTATTGATAGGTATGTACTTATTGCTATTTTATTACTTGTTTTATGGTAGTTTTTGTAGTTCTCTGTTCCTTTCTTCTCTTGTTCTCTTCCCTTGAGGTTTGATGTCTTTCTTGACATCATATGCTTGAATTCCTTTCTCTTTATTAATTTATTTTGTGTGTGTGTGTATCCATTACAGGTTTTTGATTTGTGGTTAGGTTCACATATAACATCTTCTAGATACAGCAGTCAATATTAAGTTGATGGTCACTTAAGTTTGAACCCATTTAAAAGCACTAAATGTTTAATCCCTTTCCACATTTTATGTACCTGATGTCATACTTTACACATTTTATTTTGTGAATCCTGTACTGATTTTTATAAATATATTTGATTCTACTGCTTTTGTGCTTTAACCCCCATACTGGTTTTATAAGTGTTAATCTACCACTTTTATTGTATGTTTGCATTTACCTGAGAAATTTTTTTCTCTCCTGATTATGGTCTTTTTCTTTCCTTTCAAAGAATTTCACTAATGTTTCTTATAAGTCTGGTTTGGTGGTGATGAACTACTTTAGGTTTTGTTTGTCTGGGAAGCTCTTTATTCTCAGTGATAGTCTTTCTGAGTAGAGAATCTTGGTTGCAAGTTTTTTTCATGTTAGTACTTTGAATATATTGTGCCACTGTCTTCTGGCCTTGAAAGTTTCCACTGAAAAATCAGTTGATAAAAAAAAAAAAAAATCAGTTGATAGCTTTATGAGGTTTCCCTCATATGTAACTATTTCCTTTTCTCTTTCTGCTTTTAAAATTACTCCCTTGAAAGAGTAAAATTACTCTCTTGCTCCCTGTTTATCACTGCTTTTTGCCATTTTATTTAATATGTGTCTTGGTGTGGACCCTCTTAGGTTAACTTTGTTGGGGGCTCTCTGTGCTTTTTGGATCTAGATGTGTGTTTCCTTCTCCAGAATAGGGGAGTTTTCAGCTATTATTTCTCCAAATCCACTTATATTTAAAATTAAAATATTTATATTTAAAATAGAGAAAACTCATTATTGCCATATTATTAATTATAGCTTTTTGTCTCTTTTTTCTGCCTCTTGATGTTTTCCTTTGCATTTCATGGATTTTTTTGTAGTGGCATGCTTTGATTTATTCCTCATTTTCTCTTGTTTCATCTTTTATAGGTAGTTTGTTTGTGGGTTCCATGGGACTTACATAAAATATTTTATGATCATAACAATCCACTTTAACTTGGTGGCAACTTAAGTTCAGTTGCATACAAAAAGTATTTTTAATTCTCCCTACCATATTTTAAGTTGTTGATGTGATAAATTACATCTTTTATATGGTATATGTATTAAAATATTTTTATTGTTATAGTAATTCTTTATACTTTTGTATTTTAAATTGTATAGCAGGGTTAAAAGTGACTTACTGAAACAGAATAGAAATTCCCAAAGTAGACAAATATAAATATACTCATTTGGTCTTTGGAAAAAGAACAAAGACAATACAATGAGCAATGATATTCTTTTATACAAATGAGCATGGAAAAATTAGACATCCACATACTATTACTACTACTACTAATTTAGAGACACACTTTATACACTTCTCAAAAAATAACCCAAAACCTAAAGGTAAAATGCAAACGTATAAAATTCCTAGAAGATAACATAGGAGAAAACCTAAATGACCATGGTTATGGTGATGACTTTTTAGATATAACACCAATGATCCATGAAACATAATTTATATGCTGAACTTCATTAAAATAAAAAACTTTTCTGTGAAAGACAGTGTCAAGAGAATGAGACTACAAGTCTCAGACTAGGAGAAAATACTTGCAAAAGACACATCTGCTAAAGGAATGTTATACAAAATATACAAAGAACTCTTAAAACTGAACAATAAAACAGACAACCTGATTTAAAAAAATGAGCAAAAGACCTTAGCAGAACACCTCTCTAAAGAAAATATATAAATATGAAAAAAAAAGAAAATATATAAATATTAAAGAAGCTCCACACCATAAATCTTCAGGAAAATGCAAATTAAAACAACAGTGAGAGACCATTATATGCCTATTAGAAAAGTCTAAATGAGGAAAAATGATAAACTCAAATGCTGGAAGGAATTTGGAGCAAGAAGACTTTCATTCAATGCTAGTGGGAGTGCAAAATGGCACAGTCACATTAGAAGGCAGTTTGACAGCTTCTTTCAAAACTAAACCCACTCTTATCATTGAATCAAGCAGTTGTGCTCATTGGTATCTACCTAAAGAAATGGAATGCTTATATATACATAAAAACCTACACACAAATGTTTATAGCAGCTTTATTCATAATTGACCAAATTTGGAAGCAAACAAGAATCCTTTAATAGGTGAATATATAATGAATTTGTGGTACATTCAGATAATGGAATATTATCTATTAATAATCAAGTGGTAAAAAGGCATGAAAGAAATTTAAATGCATATTACTAAGTTAAAGAAGCTGGTCTAAAATGTCTGAATACTGTCTGATTTCAACTGTGACATTCTAGCCAAGCAAAACTATGAAGACAATACAAATATCAGTAGTTTCTAAGGATTGAGATGAAGTGATGAACAGGTGGAGCACAGATGATTTTTAGGGCAGTGAAAATATTCTGTATGATAACATAACATTGGACATATTATATATTTGTTATTATATATTTTTCCAAAACCATATAATATATATAAAACTAGAAGTGAACCATAGTGCAAATTATGGTCTTTGGGTGATTATGAGATGTCAATGTAGGTTTATCAGTTGTTACAAATGTACCGCTCTGATAAAGGATGCTGATAATTGTGAGGTTCTGCGTGTGTAGCAGCAGGGGGGAATCTCTGTGCCCATCCCTCCTTTTGCTGTGAACCTAAAACTTCTCTTAAAAAATAAAGTCTTGATGTGCCTGGGTGGCTCAGTTGGTTGAGCATCTGCTTTTGGCTCAGGTCATGATCTCAGGGTCCAGGGATAGAGCCCCTGTGTCAGGGCCCCTCTCCTTCTGCCCCTCCCCCTGATTCATGCTAGCCCTCTTAAATAGTAAACAAACAATCTTTTAAAAAATAAAATAAAGTCTTAGTAGACAAACAATCTGGAAACAAAATATAGAACTTTTCAAATATAAAATAGAGTAATTGAAAAAAAAATGGATACAATTCTACCAGTAAAAAATAAAAGTGATTTATTAATCCCATTACAGTTTTACAGTATTCTAGATCTATATACTTAACCTCTAGCAGAAAGCTTTAAACTTTCATATAATTTCATGTTGCTGTCTACCATCTCTTTATTTCAACTTTAATGACTCCCTTTAGCATCTTGTAAGGCAGGTATCCTGGCAATGAACTTCCTCAGCATTTATTTAGCATTTATTTCTCCCTTTTTGAAATACATTTTTGCTGGATATGATATTCTTTGCTGGTAGTTTCTTTTTTCTCTTTTCTTTTCTTTTCTTTTCTTTCTTTTCTTTTTTCTTTTCTTTTCTTTTCTTTTTTTTCTTTTCTTTTCTTTTCTTTCTTTTCTTTTCTTTTTCTTTTTCTTTTTCTTTTTCTTTTCTTCCTTCCTGCACTTTGAATATATTATCCCGTTCTCTTCTGGCCTGCAATTTTTCTGCTGAGAAATTCACAGGCAGTCTTATGGGTCTCTCCCCCCCACCTTTTTTTTTTTTTTTGATGATACATCAGCTTTCACTGCTACTTACAAAATTCTCTCTTTGACTCTTGACAATTTGATGATAATGTGTCTCAGTACAATTTTCTTTGAGTTAACGTTATTTGGTATTCATTAGGCCTCTTGGATCTAGACGTTCATTTTCTTCCCCAGATCTGGGAAGTTTCTGTCCATTATTTCTTCAAATAAGCTTTCTGCCCCTTTCTGGGACTCCCATAATGCACACACTGATCTGACTGGTGTTATACCATGTCTCTTAGGCTTTATTTACTCTTTATTCTTTTTACTTTTTGCTCCTCTGACTGAGTGATTTCAAATGACCTATATTCAAATTCACTGATTCTTCCGTTTGATTAGCCTGTTGGTCAACCCCCCTCTAGTGAATTTTTCAATTCACATGTTGTTTTCTTCAGCTCCAAAATTTGTTTGATTCTTTTTGTATTTTCTGTCTCCTTCTTGATATTCCTATTTTGTTCATGGATCTGAGTTCTTTGTGCATCTTTTCTTTTTCCTGAGTTCTTTGTGAATCTTTATCATGCCTTATTTTCAGTTCTTTATCAGGTAATTCATATGTCTCCATTTCTTTAGGACCAGTTTCAGGAGATATGTTTTGTTCTTTTGGTTGGGCTATAATTTTTTTTAATTATTATTATTTGTATGCCTTGTTACTTTGTGTTGGAATCTACACATTTGAAAAAGTCACTTCTGGCTTTATTAAATGGCTTTGTACAGAGGTGATCTTCATTAATCAGCCTGGCTAGACATTTTTTTTTT
>NW_028033333.1:0-551 GCF_054177405.1 Leptonychotes weddellii
TGCAGCTGGACACACAACCAGAGAACCTGTGTGCGTGCATACACCACACATGTGCTTGTGCACACACACACACACATATGCACACACCCCTAGACAGTGTGAAGCTGGGCACTCAAACCAGAGAAACTGTGTGCATGCATACACCACACATATGCGTGTGCATGCATGCGCACGTGCACACACACACACACACACACACACACACCCCTAGTGAAATGAAAATTCTACCTGTAATATTCTGACTCATTTGTTCAAAATACACAGGTAATTGGGGCAAATCTGTGATGAGTCTTGGGTGATTTCTGCTTTTCAAAGATTACTTTAAATTGTCATAAAGTGTATTTATTTTTTCAGTATAATGTTTTTGCAGAAAACCTTAAATGAAAACCCTTTAAACCCTCGTAAATGAAACTCAGATTGGTATACTTAAATAAGATACCGTAAGTAAAGTTCTGAGCAGATTCCCTGGTACACAGTGAAAACAACAAATGGTGGTTCTCATCATGTCCACCACCACCATCTCCATCACCTCCACCACCTCCACCATCACC
>NW_028033334.1:0-551 GCF_054177405.1 Leptonychotes weddellii
ACTGAGCCACATAGGTGCCCCAGGAGGGGACCTAAACACCCCACTTACATCAATGGATAGATTAACCAGGCAGAAAGTCAATGAAGAAACAATGTCTTTAAGCAAATTATTAGACCAGATAGACATAACAACTACAGCACATTCCATCCAAAAAGAACAGAGTACACAGTGTTTTCAACTCCACATGAAACATTCTCCTTGATCACGTTACATCACACACATAACACTATATATAGGAACTCATCAATTACAAAGAGAGCAAGAGAAGAAAAGAATAGAGAAGAACTACAAAAACAACAACAAAATGGCAATAAAGCACATACCTATCAATCATTACTTTAAATGTGAATGGCCTAAATACTCCATTCAAAAGACACAGGATGGCAGAATGGATAAAAAAAACAAAACCTACCTATATAATGCTTACAAGATGCTCAGCTCAGATCTAAAGACACCTACCAAGTGAAAATGAAGGGATGGAAAAACATTTATCTTGCAAACAGAAGTTTAAAAACTTGTATAATGCTAATATCAGACAAAACAGACTTTTA
>NW_028033335.1:0-551 GCF_054177405.1 Leptonychotes weddellii
GTTTTATTATTACATGCCGGGGTGTTGGCCTGTTTTCCTTGATCTTGGGAGGGGTCCTCTCTGCCTCTAGGACACAAATGTTTGTTTCATTCCCCAGATTAGGGAAGGTATCAGCTATGATTTGCTCAGATATATCTTCTAGTCCTCTCTCTCTCTCTCTCCACCCCCTCAGGGATGCCAATTATTCTGACATTGGAACATTACATGGTGTCATTTATTTCTCTGATTCTATTTTCATGGATTCTCAGTTGTTTTTCCCTGGCCTTCTCTTTTCCCTTTTTCTCTATTATTTGGTCTTCTAGGTCACTAATTCATTCTTCTGCCTCGTTTACCCTAGGTGTTAGATTATCTAGATTAGATTGGATCTCATTGATAGGATTTCTAAATTCTGCCAATTCAGCTTTCATTTCTGCCCTTAGAGACCCTATGTTGCCATTAATCGATTTCTCCATTCTAGCTATTGTCTTTACAACTGCTAGCCTAAATTCCACCTCCAACATCTTGGTTATATATGAATCCATTTGTAAATCTGTGGCATAAGTCATAGTCTC
>NW_028033336.1:0-551 GCF_054177405.1 Leptonychotes weddellii
CTTTACTGTGCAAAAGTTTTTTATTTTGAGGTAGTCCCAATAATTTATTTTTGCTCTTGTTTTCCTTGACTGAGAAGACATATCTAGAAAAATGTTACTTGGCCAATGTCAAAGAAATTACTGCATATGTTCTCTTCTAGGAGTTTTATGGCTTCATGTTTTCCTGGTATATCTTTCTCTCTTTTTTTTTTTTTTTTTTACATTCTGTGGGTTGTCTTCATTTTCTTGGTAGTGATCCACAAAGCACAAAAGTTTTAAATTTTGATAAAGTCCAATTTATATTTTTTTTCCTTTTGTTACTTTTGCTTTAGTATCATAACTAATAATCCATTGTCAAATCCAAAGTTATGATTGATTCCTTCTTCTAAGTGTTTTCTTCTAAGTGTTACTTCTTACATTTAAGTATTTGATCCATCTAAATTATTTATTTATTTTTTTTTGTATATGGTGTGAACTAAGGGCTTCACTTCATTCTTTTACATGTGTTTATCCAGTTGTCCCAACACTATCTGTTGAAATTTACAGTATTTTTGAGTGTATTTCTTTGTATG
>NW_028033337.1:0-551 GCF_054177405.1 Leptonychotes weddellii
GCTGCCTCAGGTTCTGAAAAGAAAAAAATGCCCAAATCCCGCTGTATGGTTTACGAAGCGCTTTTATAACCACTCCGCACACAATGCATCATCAACGTTCCACTTTGAAGGATGAATTCAATGACGATCAGAGGGGTTTTCCAGAAGCCCCACAGCTCGGGGGAGGAACTGGCCTAGAAGGCCAGGTCATCAGACTGGTTCCTCTGGCCCAACACAGGAGGGGAGCCTGCTCAGGGCAGCTGCTAGACTGGAGGGGAGGAGGTCACCTCCCGTCCAGACTGACACGGGGCAGGGGCCCAGCTGCTTCCTCCTCACAGCCTGGGAGCTGTGTCAGCGGCCTCCCGCCTCGTCACACGGCTTGCACGGCCAGGCCCTCATCACTGAGATCCAGCTGGGCCCAGCTCACCTGCAGGAAACACCCTCCCAGGCCCCTGCCTCCCAGGGACACACCTGTGAACATCGCATCGTGGTCTGTGGGCACAGAAGGTCTTCACAGATGGGAAAACGGAGGCTAGAATGGGGGAGCAGCTCGCCCAATGCCAAATGGCCAG
>NW_028033338.1:0-551 GCF_054177405.1 Leptonychotes weddellii
AGAACAAATGTTTGAAGAAATAATGGTCCAAAACTTCATATTTAATTTTAAAAAACTTTCCGAAAAAAAAAAAAAAAAAACTTTCCGTAAAGTTAATCTATACTTCCAGGAATCTTAAAACTCAAAAAAGTTAAACACAAAGAGAAACCCACCTAGGCATATTATAATCAACCTGCTGGAAGCCAAAAACAAAGAGGGAGTTATGGAAGCAGCAATTGAAATCAGCAAGAAAAACAAAACAAAACAAAACAATCACATGTGGAGACCAATAATACAATTAATGGCTCACTTCTCACCAGAAATAACGGAAATCAGAAGATATATTCAAAATGCTGAAAGAAAAAGCATCCCACTACGCGGAGGAGTAGGAAACCTGGATTTTGTCTGGTCCCAGGAATTCAGCTGGATAGGGATCAAACCATTCTGAACACCTACGAACTCAATAGGAGATCGAAGAAAAGAACAGCAACAGCTCTCTGAACAGAAAAGCGCCCACTTTCTGGAAGGTAGGATGTGTGGAGAAGTGAATCCGAGGCGATATTTGGGAGGAT
>NW_028033339.1:0-551 GCF_054177405.1 Leptonychotes weddellii
CCCCCGCTTCATTCCTCCCCTCCCGCTACCTTCTTCTTCTTCTTCTTTTTTTTTTTTTTAACATATCTTGCATTATTTGTCTCAGAGGTACAGATCTGAGATTCAACAGTCCTGCACAATTCACAGCGCTTAACAGAGCACATAAAAGGGAAAAATTTAAATAGCAGAATTACGCACCAATATTTCAGTGGAGAACGTGGGCAAACTGGTAGTTTCATAAATGTTTTACAAAATTAAGATTGCAAAAATGAAAGATTTATTTTGATTTGGGAGGAGGAGAGTCAAAATGTAAACATGTTTTATTTCACAAATGATATGATTACTCTGGAAATTAAATTATAGCGAGCACAAGTCCTAACTTCAGAAAAAGATCAAAAAATTAATGAGAAAGTGTTTGATGATTTAGTGTCAAATAGTGGATCCAAAGGCTAGATAATTTCTCTTGATGTAATTATGGGTGAACACAGCTACACGTGGAGAATCTTTTTAAGACATCGTTCCTTGTTTTTCTTTACTGCAACTACTTTCACTTCTATAATCACTTGGGTGTT
>NW_028033340.1:0-551 GCF_054177405.1 Leptonychotes weddellii
ACTCAGTTTGTTTCCTGCGATTAAGAATTCCTCATATCAATGAGATCATATGATACATTCTTGAAGGCACAGCAGGAAATTCACCTCATTTGCAGGCTACACTCCTTTAACACTCAGCTGGAGAGGCCAGACACTACTAGAACATCAGAGTGATCTGTGTGGCTTCTTGGGGGACCCTAGAGCTGTTCCGGCACGGAAGCAGGAATAAAGCCCGAGAGATGAAGTCAAACCACACTTCCCGCAGTGCACGTGTGACGCTCTTAGTTTGGAAATGCATTCATGCAGCCACCGTATGGTCCCGATTCCAGCTTTCATACTGCAGAGGACAACATTTTCAGCTCAGGATATAAAGGGCTGGGGAATGCATCGGAACATTTTTAGACCATAAAGAGGAAGGAAGTACTGATGATGCTACAACATGGATGAACCTTGGAAACACGCTACGTAAAGAAGAACCAGTCGCACACACACAAAAAAGCACCCCCAAAACCAAAAAAAAGAAACACCCCACATCCTGCATGATTCCATTTATACGAGATGTACAGGAGGCA
>NW_028033341.1:0-551 GCF_054177405.1 Leptonychotes weddellii
CCGGCTGTGTGACCTTGAGTGCATCATGCCACCTCCCTGAGCCTCAGTTTCCTCATCTGTGCTAGGAGGTGAAGTATTCTTATCTTGAAAAGATTTGAATGAGATACGGGTATACAGGGAAGTGTT
This sequence comes from Leptonychotes weddellii, assembly GCF_054177405.1. NCBI lineage: Eukaryota > Metazoa > Chordata > Mammalia > Carnivora > Phocidae > Leptonychotes > Leptonychotes weddellii. Next base: position 127 of record NW_028033341.1, read on the forward strand.
TTATAAGAGGAAGATTGGGACAGCAAACAAATTAGGACAGTACAGGCAGAAAGACACAGAGTAAAAGAATTTAAAGATGAGGGGCGCCTGGTGGCTCAGTCCGTTAAGCGTCTGCCTCGGTCCTGGGATCGAGCCCCTCTTCGGGCTCCCTGCTCAATGGGGAGCCTGCTTCTCCCTCTCCCTCTGCCTCTCCCCACCACCCATGCTCTCTCTCTTTCTCGCTCACTCTCTCTCTCAAATAAATAAATAAAATCTTTCTAAAAAATTTAAAGATGACAGTGCTCTGGCTTCCGTGCACTTAAATGCAGCTACTTTCACCGCAGTGGTTTTAATCCAGGTCAGTGAGTGTGTATCGGCAAAGCTGGGCTGCTGGGGTGATTTGAAGGAGTTAGCCTTGCCCTCAGGGAGCAAGGGTGACCAAACTC
>NW_028033342.1:0-551 GCF_054177405.1 Leptonychotes weddellii
TCATGGAACACTTCATCTAGAACTAATGATGTAATGTATGGGGATTAACATAAGAATAAAAAAATAAATAAATAAATAAATAAAAAAGATGGGATGTAATAATACCCATCCCATAGAATTGTTTGAGGGCACCTAGAGGTGCTTAATACACAGTGGACATTTTGGAGTAGAGAGGATTAAATAGAAGATAGTCATGCTTGATGACCTGCATCTCTTTAGTAATGTAGAAGGTGAGGCTCTCTGCTAAGAGTGAAGAGGTGAGGGTGGGTCTAGGTAGGAAGTGTAAAGATGAGGAGCACAGGTGTTGAATCCAGGTATATTTGAACCTAGCTATGCTATTTTGAGAAAATTGCTGAAATTCTCTGATCCTCAGGTTCTTCACCTCTCAAATGTGGATAATTATTAAATACAATTATGAGGCTGTGCAGTTAGTGCAATGCCTGGCATTTGCTGTTATTATTTTGATAAATATAAAAATTTTGAGGAAATGCTACTATAAGGAACATTCTAGAGGCCAACAAGACATTGATTAAGGGGATGAAAGGGTTGCT
>NW_028033343.1:0-10185 GCF_054177405.1 Leptonychotes weddellii
CACGTACTGCATGGAGCACTGGGTGTTATATGAAAACAATGGATCGTGGATCACCACATCAAAAACCAATGATGTATTGTATGGTGACTAACATAACATAATAAAATTAAAAATAAAATAAAATAAAATAAAAATAAAAACAAAAACAAAAAACAAAAAAGCAATGTGCTCCTGATTGTTAAGGAAAGTGAGATCCTTGGTACCACCAATGCTTCCTTGGTACCACTGTGTGTGAGATACAATGACTGCCATGCTGGGGGACACGATGTGGTGATGCCCTCCATCTCTCTGGAGTCTGTGTCTCTCCCATGCTATCTCTCTGGAGTCTGTGTCTCTCTGGAGTCTGTGTCTCTCCCATGCTATCAACACGGAAGGGAGACTTGATCTGCATACCTCCTGAGATACCTGTTTCATGGAACTAACTTACCTGTGGAGGGCTAGGTTCTCTTCTTCGGAGGGCAGAGACCTCTCCGTATTCCCCTGATAGAGAGCCTGCCACTTTCTACAGTGAGAGGTAGTGACAGAGAACCCACTGCTTAAGACAGCTCATTGCTCTTAAACAGCTCTAATGATTAAATCATTCTTCTTTCTAGTAAACTCAAAGTTTAAAGTCATAGATTGTCTTGTTATTTCTAGCCCAGACTACTCATTTCTATCAGAAACAACATCCAATAACTTTTTACCCCTTCTTCTGCCCAAGAGTATCTCAAATAATTGACCATGACTGTAATTTGGCTTTTCATGATGAAATATAACTTGGCCATCGGCCCAGGGCACGAAGCCAGATTATACAGCTGCATTATGGTAGTCATGGTGAGGAGCCTGCATGTCATCCACCCATCCATCCATGTGTCCTTTCAGTAAATATGCATTGAGCATCTAATAGGCAACAGGAACTCCTTTAGGTCCTGGTGATAAAATAGGGAGTTGAAAACAAATCCAAGTTTTGGAGAACTTACACTCTAATGAAGGAAGTAGATATAATTCTGATTAATGAAGATTAATGAATTAATAAGCTGAGATACAGGCTCTGAATGAAGGAGATAGTCCTTCGAGAGCAGGTGTCAAGGGAACCTAACAAAAGCCAGGAATGAGAGGTGGAGGTGTCAGATGAGGCTTCTCGAGGCAGACGACCCTTGAGCTCAGCTCTGAGAAAGAGATAGGAGTGGATAGTGCCTTCAATCTCAGGGAACACGGTGTGACAAAGCCTTGTGCAGACATCATTGGCTTACTTAAGGACTTGAGAGAAAACCAGTGTGGCTGGAGCACAGAGAATGACGAGATGCCCTTTGAGAGATACCCAAGGTCTGGCTGGGTGGAGCATGATTAGAATTCTCTTTGTTTGAAGAGAAATCAGAAGTGATCAAAAGGATTTAAGCAGGGGAATGATACCAGATTTGCATTTTGAAGCGATCCTTCTGGATATTGTTGGGGGAAAATGTGATGAGCCAGTTTGACTGTGGGAAGAACAACTGTAAGTCAGGAAGAGTAAGTAGTAGCTTTGATTAGGTCATAAAATGGAAACGGAGGAAAATACACTGAATTGAAAGAGATTTGGTAAGAAGGCTTAGGATTTGTGACAGATTGGGAGTGGAAGGCTAATGAGCAGTACTGTCAGGGAAGATGCTTTGGTTTCATTCAAACAATTCAGTTTGCCAGGGTGAAATGTACCCATGCCACAGTGGCTACAGACAGTCAGTTCTCCTTTGTGAAAGTTTTCATAAGAGCTAAAAGATAAATTCACTCCAAAAAAATAATTATAATATCAAATATTGGCACAGTCATTTCCTGGAAGTGAATGGTGCCTCATTTGTGTTTGATGCAGATCAATGTCCCAAAGCGCATTATCAGAAACGCTAGTGAAACCCCAAAGATCAATGAGCTTCAAACTCAGTCCCTTGGAATAATTGTGAACAGGCTGTTTGCAGTCCTGAAGGTACGTTTCTATATATGATTTTATATTGCTTACTAAGATTAGTTTATTCTCCACTAGGAGCTTGAAGAGGATTTAGAAATTATTCATTTCAAAGTCTCTATACAGAATAGAGCCAAAAGTAATAACCTCTCCCCCAAAAGTAAAGAGCTGCAGAGTGAATACGCTAAAACCAAAATACATTAAAAGTGTTTTATTCTCAAGAAGCTGTCACAATCCTGTTTCAACTTCCTTTCATCCTTGTAGCTTCTGAAAGAGGGATTACTTCATACACGAACAGCGTTTGCCCTCTGGGTGATTTTTGCACTTTACACATAGGAACTGTATTTTAGGTTACTATTTTTGTGAATATACAATCACTGTAGTAGAGTGATAAGCCAGATTAATTGACTGGGAAGACCAATAAGTAAAGCAGGCTAATGAGTGAGGAGGAGGAGGAGGAGGAGGAGGAGAAGGAGAAGAAAGAAGAAGAACAAAGAAGAAGAAGAAGAAGAAAAGAAAAGAAGAAAAGAAGAAGGAGAAGGAGAAGAAAGAAGGAGAAGAGGAGGAGGAGGAGGAGGAGAAGGAAAAGTGGAGGAGGAGGAAAAGAGTTGGTTTGAGGAGAGGTACTAGAAGTGAGGACTAATCACGTATTTGCCTCGGAGCCTCAGAGGGACTGGCTGTGACTACTTCCCTGGACTGGGGTCAGACCTGAAGGACTACAGGGAGGGACCCCACTTGCTCTGCCTCCAGGAGCCTTAGATGAGCCCTACTGTTTGGGGTTAGTTGCAAAGGAACCGATAGGGCAAATCTGTCCTCCTGGAAAATTCAAGCCAAAAATGACCTCGGATAAGACGTCCATATTCTCCATCCCAGTTCTTAGCCTTTAATATGGCAACCACCCACAAACATGTACTCATTTAGCCCATTAAATTAAACCTAACATACTATCGATTTTTCATGTAACTGATCAATACCCTGCTCCCTTTTGACTTGTACTTGATTGTGGTTATTTCTTGTCATTTGCCGTAAGAGTGGCAAACTTTCCACTTCTTCCCTTTTAGGTTATTTGACTGATCTAATAATTAAATTGACATAAGACAGAAATTTAGGAGAAAAACTTAATTTTGTATGAACTGGGGCCCCATAAAAAATATGAGACTCAGAGATTGTCAGGCAGTCAGGCTTATATGGTGTCCCGAGCTAAAGAGAAGGGGGCGGGGGTCTGGGGCTTCAGAGGAGCAAGGCAGTTCACAGGAAAATGAGAAGATCCGATGTTTGGTACACAGATGTTTGCCCTGCCACACCACTAAGTCTGTCTTATATAAACAGTTATCTTGGGTAATAGCTTTTTTCCTGGTATAGGGCCCCCATCTAAATATTTTTTATACAGGTAAAGGAGAGGCAAAAATACTTTTCCTGAGTCTTGTGGGTCTTAATTGCCTTCAGCTAAAAACAATCTGCATGCCAAATGGCACATTTTAGGGTAAATATTTCTATTTCCCTCATTCCTAACTCTTACTTAGACTCTTTACTAGGTTTTGCATCATTTGCTCATGTCTCTCCTGGATTGATTGTTTTAAGTGACTGTCCTCCAACTCTGGGATCTTCTTTCCACTGCCTGCTCTGGCTACTGGCCCTGGAAAAACCCCATATTTTCCATCTGCCAGTTATTGGCTCAGGCCATCCTGGCCTCCCAAAGGAGGGGAGCTTTGGACTGGAAAGATGGACACAGGAGGCAATTGTCCTAAGTAAGACAGTTACGTCTACCTGAATTTGCTGACACGTATTACTTATGTACCTGCCTCTTTCAAATCTGAATTTGTTTCCTTCTACAGACCTACCGTAGTTCAACTTACCATTTTTAGACTTTGCAATGCTGCAAAAGTGATATGCATTCAGTAGAAACTGTACCTCGAGTTTTGAATTTGGATCTTTTCCTGGGTTAGTGATGTGTGGACGGTACCCTCTCAGGATGCTGGGCAGCAGCCGTGGCTCCCAGGCAGCCACGTGATCACCAGGGTCAACAATTGACACACAACCATTCTGCCCCATATAACCATTCCATTTTTCACTGTCAGTATGGGATTCAATAAGTTACATGAGATATGCAACACTTTACTATCAAATAGGCTTTATGTTCGATGATTTTGCCCAACTGTAGGTTCATGTATAAGTGTTCTGAGCACGATTAAGGTAAGTGTGGCTAAACTGTGATGTTCAGTAAGTTAGTTGTATTAAATGCCATTTTCAACGTATGATGTTTTCAACTTATGATGGGTTTATCGGGATATAATCCCATCATAAGTGGAGGAAAATCTGTATTTCCTTCTGGAGGCTGTTGCCGGCACTTCTAGTATCTGACTGATTTCTTAATTAGACTATCAAAGGTTGGGTGTTGATTTTTTTGCAGAAAACAGAAGAATCATATATTATTTGACCTAAATGACAACACAGGGAGCGTGGAGGCATTGGTGCTTGGAAAACAGAACAAAGTCAATGTGAAGAAGGGGATATACTTTGACTTACATTCTTCAGGCTGTCGAAAACTGGAGAAAAAGTATAGTTGAAATCTGGGGCTCACAGTTTCATTAAGGTGGGAGTTGCATGGAGGGAAGTCTCTCCTTCAAGGGGATGATATTTTGTATTTACTTTCAGAAAGCTGGACAGGTGCTCTAGAACAGGATATGGTGTGAAATTCCATGATATTCAGTATACCTGCATCTCACAGAACTTAGGAACCTCCCTTTTCTGAAACACATATCCTACCCACACAGTCAAGAGGACATGGGTTTCACAAGGCAGAGACATACATGAAGGTGCCCACACAGTCCCACAGAGTTCATCGGTGACACTGTAAGTCTAATGCAGACAGTTTGCCCAAAGTTGGGCAAATTATTTTGAGAGATGTATGTAAAAGTAGGCACAGTCCCCAACATCTTGAGGACACATTTCTCAGAGTCAATCCAGACATCCCTGCACTGATCATACTCCAGGGCAACTGAGTCAGGATAAGCCGCCTCCCTCCTCCTGTCCTTTGTCTGTCCTTCACACTGGTGCATGCTGCTGCCACCAATTGGCCCTCTTTCCCATGCCGCAACATTGTTTCCACTGGCTCCTGTCTTTGTAAGAGTGGGAGTGCAGACAGGGGACAGTGCCATGCTCTTGTTAAGCAGGACTGTATATCTCAGGCCAGACATAACTTAAGGAGAGAGACTCAAGAGTGAAAAAAATGTACTAGAAGGAAGGGAAGGAGATAATTTTATAAGAAGAAAAGAAAGGTATACTTTACGAGGATGGAGTCACTGCAAGCAGAGAAGGGGTAACTGATCAACTACTTCTCAGACTATATGTATTTTTTCTCCATGCAGGTTATTAAGCCCAAAAATTGAAATGAAAGGATCAATTCAGATCAACTGGTCTAGCATTTAATTGAAGAATACCTGATATACCCCCTTCAACCAGACTGAGCTGCCCGAGAACAGCAGCGGGAAGGGTTCTCCCCCTCCCAGATTAGCCAGGAGGGGGTCACTGTTGGATGAACAACTCCAAAATCACAACATATTGTGACAGTAAAGGTTTATTTCTCATTCACTCCAGCCCTGTGTCAGGTTTAATTTGGGGTAAGGATAGGGCTCTGCTCTATGTGGACATTTAGGGAGACTGTCATTGTTCAATAAACACCTATTGAATGAATAAAATTGAAGCAAAATTCTGCCATGTTTAGGACATGGATGAAGACCTATTAAAAAAGAGGGAAGAAAAAGTTGTTCTACTCCTGCAAAAAGGGTAGAAATAGGTTCTGGGAGCAGAATATAAAGGGTTCTCTTACATCCGAGGGAGGGACAAGATAGGGGTGAAAATCTCACCCATAAGACTTAGGATACAATGCCTTCCAAAGGCCGATGCTGAGTGAGGAACTCCCCCATCACTCCACAACCTGCTGCTGACTGCCAGGCTAAAGAAGCACCAAATAACAAGTCAGTTGCTAGGGGATGATCAAGAGCATGTAAAAGATATATCTTCTTAGGTTCAGGTGTGAAGGGAAGACCTAAAGCTAATGGTGTAGCACTAGAAGAAGTTTAAACATGTGGTGCCCTGAGAGTGAATAACACCAGTAAATCTCAAAGCCAGCTCTGCTCCTGACCAGATTAATTCAGTTACTATGGTAAAGTCATAGCAAAAGATAATCTGTGCTCATTTCCAGGTAGAAATACTGTCTACCTCAATTTCTACCATCATGGATAGCTTTTGATAAAATTTGTGAGGCACACAAAGAAGTAGAAGAAAAAAGATATGTCAAGAGACCAATCAATCTTGGGGTGCCTGGGTGGCTCTGTTGGCTAAGTCTCTGATTTCAGCTGAGGTCATGATCTCAGGGTCCTAGGATTGGGCCCCCCGTGTCAGGCTCCCTGCTCAGTGGGAAATCTGCTTCTCCCTCTCCTCTGCCCTTCCACCTGCTCATGCTCTCTCTCTCTTTGTCCCATATAAGTAAATAAAATCTTAAAAAAAAAAAAAAGGATACAAATCAACCAAAACAAAGTCAGATAGGATTCAGATGTTCAAATGATCAGTTAGGGTATTTCAAATAGATGGAAAACATGCATCATTGGATGGACAATTTCAGTAGAAAAATGGAAACTAAGAAAAAGAATGAATTGGAAATACTAGAAATGAAAAACACAGTTATAGGGATGAGGAAAGCCTATGACAGAATCATCAGTAGACTTGACACAGTACAGGAAAGAGTCAAGATCCTAGGGATGGATAAAAAATACTCACATGGAAACATTAAAAAGAAAAAAATGAAAACAATGAAAAGATTAGAGTATCTAAGAAATGTGGGACAATAGCAAGCAGTTTAAAATACCAGCAATTAGAATCCCATAAAGAGAACAGAGATTGAGACATAAGGAATATGTGAAAAGAGATGAAGGTAAAGAATTTTTAAAAACTAATTACAGAAAAATCACCACAGATCCAAGAATCTCAGAGAACACCAGGCAGAATAAATAATAATAATGAAATGTTAGTAATGAACCACACACACTTAGGTATACCATATTCAAACTGCTAAAAGACAAAGCAAAAATCCTGAAGGCAGCATGGGCAAGGGGGAGACGCATAGACACAGACAGAAGAATGACAGCAGATTTCTCGTCAGAAACTACTGAAGCCAGAAGACCGTGTACTGACATCTTTAATGTTCTGAAAGATAAAGACAACTGTCAAAGCAGAATTCCAAACTAGTAAAAAATATTCAAACATGGAGGAGAAATAGACATTTTCAGACCCACAAAACTGAGGTAATTTACTCAGTGGGACTGAATTAAAGAAAATGTTAAGAAATGTTAAGCAAAGGAATTTATTTATTATTATTTTAAAGATTTATTTATGAGAGAGAGAAAGAGAGCATGGGTGAGAGAGTGAGGGAGAGCATGAGCAGGGGGGAGGGGTAGAGGGAGAAACAGACTCCCCGCTGAGCAGGGAGTCCAATGCGGGACTCGATCCCAGGACCCTGGGATCATGACCTGAGCTGAAGGCAGACGCTTAACCAACTGAGCCACCCAGGCGCCCCAGGAATTTATTTATTAAAAGATTTATTTCTTTATTTGAGAGAGAGGGATTGTGGGGGGGAGATAGAAGGAGAGGGAGAGAGAGTTTCAAGCAGATTCAGTGCTAAGTGTGGAGCCCATCCTGGGGCTCAATCCCACAACCCCGAGATCACGACCTGAGCTGAAACCAAGAGTCGGACACTCAACCAACTGCACCATCCAGGAGCCCCAGGCAAAGGAATTTAAAGCCCTATGGAAATTTAAATCTATACAAAGAAAAGTACACTAAAGGTATTATAAAATTTGTTTTTCTTATTTTTAAGTACTCTAAAAGATAACGGATATTCAAAAGGCGGGGTTGGCAAAATGTTCCATAAAGGGCCAAACATTTACTTTAAACTATACGTTCCCTACAGTCTCTGTTATAGCTGCTGACCTCTGAACTGGCTACAACAGTATTCTTGGAAAATTCATGAATGAATGAGCATGCTTATGTTCCAGTAAAACTGTATTATGGATGCTGAAATTGGAATTTTTTATAATTTTCATGTGTCATACAATATTCTTTTGATTTTTTTCCACCCAAACGTCAAAAACAGGTAAAGACCATTCTTTACTTGTGGGATGTACAAAAACAGGTAGCATATTGACAAAAACAGTCAATGGGCTGGACGAAGCCTATGGGCCACCGTTTGCCAATTCCTAGTCTGAAGCAAAAATATTAGCAAAGTATTATGTGTTTGTAGAATAAATAAAAGTAAAATATTTGGCTGGGACGCCTGGTGTCTCAGTCGTTAAGCATCTGCCTTCAGCTCAGGTCATGATCCCAGGGTCCTGGGATCGAGCCCCGCATTGGGCTCTCTGTTGGGCGGGAAGCCTGCTTCTCCCTCTCCCACTCCCCCTGCTTTGTTCCCTCTCTTGCTGTGTCTCTCTCTGTCAAATAAATAAATTAAATATTTTAAAAAAGTAAAATATTTGGCATCAATAGCACAAAATAGGAGAGGGAGGAATTAGGAATATGCTACTGGAAGATCCTTACACAACATGCCAAGTAGCATGATGATATTTGAAGATACTTTCTGATTGAAGACATGTGTTGTAAGCTCTAAGGCATAGACTAAAAAATATTTTTAAAAGAGACATATATAATAAGATAGCTTGTCATATTGGAAAAAGGATTGGCATTCAGACCTAATGGAAGTAACAGTTCAGAAATAGGCCCACACATATACAATCTGTTGATTTTCTACAAAAGTACAACCACAATTTGATGGAGAAAGGATCATTTTTGAACAAATAGTACCAGAATGGAATATTCATATTTAAAAAAATGAACCTGATCCATACCTTGCTCTCTGCATAAAAATTAACTCAAATGGATCCTTGACTTAAATGCAGAACCTAAAACTATAAAACTAGAAGAAATACAAGAGAAAATCTGTGATGTTGGTTTAGGCAAAGATTTCTTAGATATAACTCCAAAAGCACACAGGACACATTTTTTTGATAATTTAACTTTATCAACATAAAAAAATTCTCTTGGAAAGGTACCTTTAAGGCATAGAAAAGTATATCATAATTTGAGACTTAGTATTTGATAGTCACATAGCTGCTAAAGATCCTGTTCCCAGAATTTATAACGAACTCTTAAAACTCCATAAGATAAGAACAAACAACTGAATTTTTAAAAAGGAAAAAAAAAAAAGATACACAGGTGGCAAATGAGCACCTAACAAGCTGCTCAAAATAATTCGTCTTTAGGGGAAATTCACATTAAAGCTGCTATGGGATGCAACTATGCACCAACTCGATGGGCTGAAATTGAAAAAGACTGGCCACGCCAAGTACTGATGGGGTCAGGAAGGAACCAGAACCGTAGGAGCGTCAAATGACACAACCACTTAGCAAAGAGTTCGGCAGGCTTTTTAAAACGTTAACACATACGTGCAAGGCTGAGCCCGTGGAGGACGCAGAGCCAATGAAATGTTCACACACTGCAGATGGGAATGAGCAATGTTACAGTCACTTTAGAAAGCAGTTTGGAAATTTCTTGTAAATTTAAGCATACGCTTGTATTGAACCAGCATCTTTTTTTTTTTTTTTAAAGATTTTATTTATTTATTTGACAGAGAAAGACACAGCGAGAGAAGGAACACAAACGGGGAGTGGGAGAGGGAGAAGCAGACTCCCCGCCGAGCAGGGAGCCCGATGCGGGACTCGATCCCGGGACTCCAAGATCATGACCTGAGCCGAAGGCAGTCGCTTAACCAACTGAGCCACCCAGGCGCCCTTGAACCAGCATCTTGATCCAAGGTTTTCCATGTGAAATGATAACCTGTGTCCACACAAACATCTGTATGTGAATATTTCTAGAAGTTTGATGTGTAATTAGGCAAAAATGTACACCACTCAATTATTCCTCACCTGGGGAATGGATAAACAAACTTTGGTAGATCCACACAATTGAATTCCACACAACAAAAAAAGAATAAACTACAGATACACACAACTACATGGATGAATCATAAACGCATCATACAAGTGAAAGAAGCCAGACTCAGAACTCTATACACATTTTTATTTTATTTCATTTTTTTAGAGAGAGAGCGTGCTCCAAGTGAAGGCTGGGGCAGAGAGAGAGAGAGTGAGGGAATCTCAAACAGGCTTCATGACCAGAGGGGAGCCTGTGGCCAGGCTCGATCTCATGATGCTGAGATC
>NW_028033344.1:0-551 GCF_054177405.1 Leptonychotes weddellii
TGATGGAGAAAAACAGAGGGAGAGGCCTCCAAGGCAAAGGTAAAACCTGAGGTGGGGACAGAAATCAGGTCACCAAACTCCTTCTCCTCACCCTTCTCCTTGTCCCAATTTCTTATTCCAGCGCTAAAGGGAGGTTTTTTTTGTTTTTGTTTTTAATAAAGATGCCTTTCCCCCCTTTGAAGTGCATTCTCTTCTTCAAATATGTAGTAACAGTACTGGGTGCTCAGTAGGTGCTTAATAAATATTTCTTGAATTAAATTGAATTAAGGACTTTGGTGCTATTAAAGAAAAGAGATGCTGAAAGTTGAGGGGAGAATACAAAAAAGGAAGGATCATGGAGGATGAACTTGTCTTTCTTTCCAGATGGTCTCGAGGCACCAAGGTCAGAAAACCTACCCTCCCCCAGTTCGCTACACATGGCATTTGACTTATCTTAGTAAGAGTGATATTTTCAGGAGTCATAGCCCAAAGTCTGACAGTGTCTCAACAACCCAGTGCAGCCCACATATGATGCCAAACTGGGTCCCAGAATTCTGATTTTTGGCTTATTT
>NW_028033345.1:0-551 GCF_054177405.1 Leptonychotes weddellii
TAAGTGTTTTTGGAATACAGTCATGTCCAGGCATCGATGAACTGTCTCTGGTCACTTTCGTGCTGCGATGACAAAGCTGAGTAGTTTCAATAGAAGCCAGATGGCCTGTAGAGACTTCAGGATTTACCTCCCGGATTTTCCCGGGTAGTTTGCTATGTCGTTCACTCCAGGCTGCTGGAAGTGGGAGCCCACCCGAGGATGGGCTCATTACTCCTGTTTGCCTATCTCTGTCAGTGGCCGTGGGTCACTGCTGGTGGTCTGACGTGACTCATATTTTCATGCATATGCACACTCTGTTCATGAGACTTTGGAATACTCTTTTTAGAACTTTGTAAGAGCAGATTTGGGTCAAAGAGGTTTGTACTACCCAGTAGTAGGGAGATAGAGGAGGATGAGTTTTGCCGCAATCGGACAAATATCTTTCTATATTTATTTTTTTAAACACATGTGTTTATATTTTATTTTTTTAGAGAGAGAGTGTGCAAGCAGGGGTTTGGGGAGGAGGGGCAGAGGGAGAGAGAGAGAACCCCAAGCAGTCTCCATGCCCAGTA
>NW_028033346.1:0-551 GCF_054177405.1 Leptonychotes weddellii
TCCAAATGGTTTGATCCCTATCCAGCTGAATTCCTGAGAGGAGACGAAATCCAGGTCTCCTACTCCTCCGCCATCTTGCTCCGCCCCCCTATCATCCTGTGTTTTAATTGGTTGTTTTCTTCCCCATCTCCTGCATTAGCCTGTAATTTCTTTCTTACTGGTCCGTAGCTCCAGGATTTAGTGCCTGGCACATCGTATACACTCAGTACATTTTGAGTGAATTAAAGACTTCAAGTAAGCAAAGACTTGAAATAAATTGCACTTAGCTCAAAACATTAAAACTTTCCTTAACATGATTGAGAAGCTTAGGGTTAGTCAGCATTAGTGAATATATAGAAGCCACATGTGTAGGCAATGAAATGGTTAAACAGCAAAGCCCAGCCCACTGCAACCACTGAGATGTTTTGATCCTGTATCACTGGAAGTACAGTGGCTGTGCATAACTTCTGCGCAGATAAGAGATTTTTTTTTCAAGTGAATTCAATTTGAAAATGTTCTCTTCTAGGCATAAAGCCAGGACGACCTACCTAATTTTCACCATTGCTTCAGCT
>NW_028033347.1:0-551 GCF_054177405.1 Leptonychotes weddellii
CTTCATCTAAAACTAATGATGTAATGTATGGGGATTAACATAAGAATAAAAAAAATAAAAATAAATAAAAATAAATTAAAAAAAATAAAGAAATTTTAAAATATTTGGAACTAAATGAAAATAAAAATACAACTTATAAAAATTTGTGGGATACAGTGAAAACAATGTTTAAAAGGGAGATTTATAACATTGAATGCATATATTAGAAGAAAAGAAAAATCTAAGATTAACAATCTAAACTTCCATCTTAGGAAACTACAAAAAGGAGAGCAAATTAAATCCAAATTAAACAGAAAAAATAATTTTAAAAAAATTTTAAAAATAATTTAAAAAAAAACAGAAAAAATAATTTAAAAAATCAATGAAATTGAGAGCGAGAAAACAATAAAATCAATAAAACCAAAAACTGTTTTCTTTTGAAAAAAAAATCAATAAAATTCATAAACGTTTAGCCAGGGAAAGCGAGGAGGAAAAAAGAGAGAAAACACAAATAACTAATATCAAAAACGAAAGATGGGCCATCACAATCTTACGGACATTAGAAGGATAAT
>NW_028033348.1:0-551 GCF_054177405.1 Leptonychotes weddellii
TGAAGGCAGATGCTTAACCAACTGAGCCACCCAGGCATCCGGCATAGGATATTAAAATAGTTTTGTCAAATTTAGCGAATAAAAATACAGGATGCCCAGTTATATCTGAATTTCACTAAAAAAAATATTTTTAGTAAGCTCTATGCCCAATGTGGGCATAGAACTCAGGACCCTGAGAGCAAGTTACATGCTCTAGGCGCTCCTACATCTGAATTTCGGATAAACAAACTGGTTTTTCATGTAAGTATATCCCCAGTATTGCATGGCTCAGGTCATGGTCCCAGGGTCCTGGGATGGGGCTCCCTGCTCGGCGGGAACCCTGCTTCTCCCTCCCACTCCCCCTGCTTGTGTTCCCTCTCCCGCTGTCTTTGTCAAGTAAATAAAATCTGTAAAAAAAAGAAAAAAGTGATTTCACTGTCTGAACTTCAAATATAATGCCTCCTCTGCTTTACCTGACTACCTTACGTTACAACCAGTTTTCATGATGCTGGCAGGCCAGGTTTGAGGACCTGGAGAGGGGGTCCCATGGGGCTAGCCAAGAGGGCCCTTAC
>NW_028033349.1:0-551 GCF_054177405.1 Leptonychotes weddellii
TCAGGGCAGGGTTCAAGTTTGAGAAATAGTTGAAAATTATCTGTTTTATGTAATCTAGATTAAACAGAGAAAGTAGCTTTAGAAATAAACATGCCTTTCTGTATAACTAATTCATAATAAAGAAGACTTTTTACAACTTTTGAGCTCTTAAAAGATAAATTCATATTTTGGCATTGGCTTAAGAGGCTTGGTAGACTTGAATAGACTATTACTTAATTGACCTTTTCCACTTTAGTCATCTGAGGGCAGTGACTTTTCCAACTTGCTAACAGCATCTGAAATTGACTGAGCATTACTCCAGAGCACTTGAATGAATAGACCTTTGAAATGGCAGCTATTGATCCAATATGGCAAAAAAAAAAAAAAAAAGACTGTCAGCCACTTAAAAATAGTCTCCCAAAGTCATTTAATTGATTTGGTTAGATTTAGAAATTAATTTTTCCTAGAAACAGCCCTCAGACCTAGGCCAGTGCAATACAACCTAAAGTGGCTAAAGAATAGCTCCTATTTCGGGCGCCTGGGTGGCTCAGTTGGTTAAGCGACTGCCTTCG
>NW_028033350.1:0-550 GCF_054177405.1 Leptonychotes weddellii
ACTGGTACCAAATAACAGTAACATTAGTATTAGTATTAAAGGTAAAGTTACTACTGACTCGAACATTAGTGCTAGTAACAGTACTATCAGTTCTGTTACTAGTGCTGATCCTAGTACTCATACCAACATACTGACATTAGTATGAATAGTAGTGTTAATACTAATAGTAATGCAGGTACTAACACCAGGGCTGGTGCCAGTATTAATGTTACTGACGCTGGTACTCGTACTGGCACTAATACCAGTGCTGTTACTAGCACTAATGTTCGAGTCAGTAGTAACTTTACCTTTAATACTAATACTGGTATTAGTGCCAGCACGAGTACCAGCGTCGGTTCTAGTATTAGTACTAGTCGTAGCATTAATACTGGCACCAGCCCTGGTGTTAGTACCTGCATTACTATTAGTATTAACACTACTACTATTCATACTAATGTCAGTATGTTGGTATGAGTACTAGGATCAGCACTAGTAACAGAACTGATAGTACTGTTACTAGCACTAATGTTCGAGTCAGTAGTAACTTTACCTTTAATACTAATACTAATGT
>NW_028033351.1:0-550 GCF_054177405.1 Leptonychotes weddellii
AAAATAAAAGTAGCATTATCTTTTAGTATAAATATAAGCATGTATATCAGACTTAATATTCCCAGGATTTCTACATTAAACACCTCAAGATAAATATTACTCAGGAAGTAATGATCTATTATTTTTGTCTTTCATCTTACAGTCAAAATTTTAATATAAAGATGTAACATACAAATAATTGAATAGATGTGTAGTCTTACTAATTTTATTGAATAGTTTCCTTCTATTTAAATGTAATTTCCCTTCTGTTTAAATTTAAGGAGATATTCTGAATGTTTTATTCATGTACTGAGAGATGTGACAGAAAAATGAAAAGAATATTTTTCAAACTAGTTAAGTCAAATTAGTGCCGCATAATGAATTTTCAAAATGTTGACAAATGTAAAATGGTAAAAAATATTTGAGCATATTGCATTCACTAGGTAAAGTGCATGGAAGCCTTTCTTTTACCTGGGAGGCAAGTTTGGGATATGACTGTGTTTATAGCTAAAGACTTGGTATCTAATGATGACAGCATCTTCTATAATTAGTCTCCAAACTTCTAGAGGTT
>NW_028033352.1:0-550 GCF_054177405.1 Leptonychotes weddellii
CTAGGTAGAGTGAGTAATACTATTCTTTGATGCAAACTTGGTAATAAAAATGATGTACATCTGTTTTGAGTATTGAAAGGAGAGGCATGAAAGTCTTTTTGTGTGCACACATGATGAGATACATTGCTCTTAGAATGTGTCGTGATAAAGATTTAACTTAGATAATAAGTTCACAGGTCAATGCCCATCTTAGCCTCTTCAGTTCTTCTGCACCTGGTCCTTTCTGTGAGTCACTCAAGCTAACAATTCTTTTTTTTTTTTTTTTTAATATTTTATTTATTTATCTGAGAGAGAGAATGGGAGACAGAGAGCATGAGAGGGGGAGGATCAGAGGGAGAAGCAGACTCCCCACTGAGCAAGGAGCCCGATGTGGGACTCGATCCCGGGACTCCAGGACCATGACCCGAGCCGAAGGCAGTCGCTTAACCACCTGAGCCACCCAGGCGCCCCAAGCTAACAATTCTTACTTTTAAATGGAGCTTTGCTTTTAGATCATAGCTACTGTTTATTAACAATTTTTCTGAGTCAGAAAAATTAAGTACAGCAGCAA
>NW_028033353.1:0-550 GCF_054177405.1 Leptonychotes weddellii
GGACTCCAGGATCATGACCTGAGCCGAAGGCAGTCACTTAACCAACTGAGCCACCCAGGCGCCCCTCAAATAAATAAATAAAATCTTAAAAAAAAATACTGCAGAAGAATCAATGAACTTGAAGATCTCTAAAAGTTATTCAGACTGACAAATAAAGCATATAGTAATATGAGTCCATTTATATAAAATTCTAAAAAATGTAAACTAATCTGTGGTGACAAAAAGCAGACCACTGGTCACCTGAGATGAGGTAGGGAAGATGCGGTGGGTGGGAGGGTCGATTATAAAGGGTTATAAGGAAATTTTGGAGAGTGATGGATAAATTTATTAAGTGGATAATGGATGGATAAGTGACTGGTGGTTTCCTGGTACATACATACATTATACTTATCAAGTTGTATATTTTATTTTATTTTATTTTTTTGAGAGAATCTTTTTTTTAAGATTTTATTTATTTATTTGACAGAGAGAGACACAGCGAGAGAGGGAACACAAGCAGGGGGAGTGGGAGAGGGAGAAGCAGGCTTTCCACGGAGCAGGGAGCCCGATG
>NW_028033354.1:0-10185 GCF_054177405.1 Leptonychotes weddellii
AGACTCAAAATTACAAACTGCAATCTCTAGGAGTGAATCTAAGATAAACGGATATGGATTTGCATCTATTTTATTTAACTGGAGTTCATCTGCTATCCCGTATCATGAAGGAAAAGTTTTTTATTGTATAATATTTAAAAACATTACTTTCAAAAAAATGTACTGCACTAAGTCTGACATTTATTATGCTTAATATTTTATTTTCATTTGAATGTGTTATCTTTCCTTCTCTTCTGGATGGCTGACTTCATTTGCTTTCCTTTCCCCCATTTTGCCTCCCGACAAGGACGTAATTCCAGACTAGACTGGCAAATATGTCAAGCTATATTTCAATTACTGGGACAATAAATGTGAAGTTAATGAGATTAAAATACAATCAGCCTCAGAAGTGAGTGTAAGCCCCTTTTAATGGAAATCAGGATTAAATGCAAATTTTCATCACCTTATGTGTTAGTCATAAATGTTTTGAGTCCATGAGAAAACGTCTGAATGGATTTAGAGACTTTGAGGAATGTAGAGTTTATCATAGTGAAAAGAAAATGATTTGAGAATATAGACTATTCACATGACATTCTGTGTATAGCATGTTAGAAAAAATTGCAGAGCTCCTTTTTGTTGCTTGCATTTATTTGTTGCTCCAGAATAATTTTGTTTTTTAAAGATTTTATTTATTTATTTGAGAGAGAGAGAATGAGAGACAGAGAGCATGAGAGGGAGGAGGGTCAGAGGGAGAAGCAGACTCCCTGCCGAGCAGGGAGCCCTATGCGGGACTCGATCCCGGGACTCCAGGATCATGACCTGAGCCGAAGGCAGTCGCTCAACCAACTGAGCCACCCAGGCGCCCGCTCCAGAATAATTTTTTAAGGCAAATAAAAGAAAGTATATGAAAAATTTGAATTTGTGAAAGGAAGCTTCAAACTTACTTTATTACAGTCTAGGGGTGAATTTTGTAGGGGTGGGCAAATTGCAGCCCCTGTGTCAAAACTGACCTGCCACAGGGTTTTGTAAATAAAGCTTCATTGGAACACAGCCATGTCCATTTGTTTTCAAATTGTCTGTGGCTGCTTTCCTGCCAACGTGGCAGGGTTCAGCAGTGGTAACAGATATCTCGTGGTTTGCAGAACCCAATATAGTCACTGTTTGGCCCTTTCAGAAAGAAGTTTATAAACTCCTGCCCTAGATTGTAAGCTTTCTCCATTATACTGCATATTTCTGAAGGCTGGGACTCTGTGTTGAAACTTAGTTTTTAATTTCTCTTATAAAAGTATCCGTTCCTTTGAGATGATTGATTAATAACAACTTGAAGAAATACAGCATAAAATACAGATTTATGCAAGGGGTCATATTTTAAAATTTTTATAGCAGAAGTTACATGTGCTTGGGTCAGTCCTACTTTTCTCAGTCCCTGGAGGAAGGGTGTGTTCTCTGCTTCTCTGCCCTCCCTTGGGGTCTGCAGCCTGCCTCACGCCGGGAGGGAGCCCTGCTCAGCTGGACATCAGGCCTATCACCTTCCAGCCTGGAGCTCCTCCTAGTGTTTCCCTGGAGCAACTTAAGGCAGCTTAGAGTCCATCCAGCTGGTTGATGTGGAACCGCTGCTCTCAAAAATCTTCCAGGTTGCCCTTCCATCCTCAGTGCTTCTGGCCTCTGGAGCTTCCAGTTGGCAATTTGCAGGCTCTTGAGCAGATTTTAAGTAGCTGCCAACCAGATGTGGGGTTCCCACTACCAGACTCCCACGGCACCCCTTTCAGGCAGAAATGGGAGAGCCCTTTGGCTGGGCCAAAATACAAGCTAAGTTTAAAGAAGAAAGGGGAAACCTTAGAATACAAATATTTCGTGCTACTTTTCTGGCACTCCAATACTGGGGAAGTCCATTTTGCGAGGCAGTATTAGTTTAAAGTTCACATCAAAATGCAGAAGACGCTAAAGAGAGGGATGAAGAACTCCCTCATGGCCATCCCCAAGTCCCCTAGGACTCTGGGCTCCCCAAGTTGGAAACCTTTGCTTGAGACTCAAAGGGAGAGGCTGTAGCAGAGTCTAGGAGAGGCGTGGATGTGTATTTTCAATAGATCTTCTCCCCCAGTGGATATTTTGCATGGACCAAGGAGAGGCTTCTGCTTCTTCTCTCCACCCTCCACCCACATGGACAATCTCACTACACTCTCCAGCACAAAGTTCCCTGTCTGAACCACATGATTAATTAATTAATTAATCAATCAATTAATTAATCACTATTTTTAGAGAGAGAGAAAGCGTGGAGGTAAGGGGGGTAAAGGGAGAGGGAGAAAGAGAATCCTAAGCAGACTCCCTGCTGAGTGTGGAGCCATCCAGGAACCCTACTTATAAAGTATTTTTATGAGAAGGTAAAAATAATGTGGTTCAGGGATGCTTGGGTGGCTCAGTCATTTAAGTGCCTGACTTTTGATTTCGGCTCAGGTCATGATCTCAGGGTCATGGGATTGAGCCTGATATCCGGCTCTGTGTGCAGCGGGGAGTCTGCTTAGGATTCTCCCTCTCCCTCTCCCTCTGCCCCCACCCCCGCACACTCTCTCTCCCCCCCAAACATAAGTTAATTAATTAAAAAATACTTTATAATTATCATATTATATTTCTAGAATTTTTTTTTTTTTTTTTTGGAGAGAGAGCACACGCGCATGTGGGTGGGGAGGAGAGGCAGAGGGAGAGAATCTCAAGCAGGCTCCACACCCAGCACAGAGCCTAACTCGGGGCTCAATCCCACCCCAAGACCATGACCTGAGCTGAAATCAAGAGTCGGACACTTAACTGACTGAGCCACTCAGGCACCCCCCAGAATTCAGCATTACAATATGAATTATAAAATCCAGAATTTTCATTTTCAGAATTGTGATATGATGGCTTGTGGAGTTTGCAGGTTGATGGCCACATGAGAAAATTTCTACCTCTCCAGTAAAAATCATTATTGGAAAATTGTCCTTTATGTAATTCACTATCCTTTACATAAAGGGCTATGTTGATAAATTCCTCTGAAAGTCGATCGCTTAGATTTGTCCCTCTGGACCCATGGCAAACATTTCCTTTATTAGATGACAGTTAGTAGTCCATACTATTTTGACTTTCTTTTCTTGGCTGCCAGGAAGCTTAGAGCTAAGTTTCTTGTGCAAACATAGAGTGATTCTGTGCGCTATGGTTTCCGGTACGGCGACCCCTGCTGTCCCGCGGCTCTCCCTAATTGACTCTTCTTACTTTATTCCTTCCTTAGTGGCTCTGCTGGTGGTGCTGTAACATCCGCGTCTTTAGGACACGTTTTTTGGGTGTGTTTCATGAATTGGCTGAGGGATTTAAATGAATTTTCTTGTAGAATCCTCAGACCAACCTAGTGAAGTTGGAGATATTTCCATTTTCCAGAAGAAAAGACTGAGACTGAAAGAGATGAAGATCTGTGCTCAAACTCATAAAGCCAGAAAGCAGAGGCAGTTAGGACTTGGAACCATTAATATCGAAAAATCAAGCTGGTCTGCACAGCCACTAAGATGTGCTGCTTCTCCTAGTCCTATTCCAGCCAAGTGCAACAGAGGTCAAAGAGAACTGGTCTGTGGGGCGCCTGGGTGGCTCAGCTGGTTCAGCAACTGCTTTCGGCTCAGGTCATGATCCCAGAGTCCCGGGATCGAGTCCCGCATCGGGCTCCCTGCTCAGCAGGGAGTCTGCTTCTCCCTCTGACCCTCCCCCCTCTCATGTGCTCTCTCTCTCTCTCTCAAATAAATAAATAAAAAATCTAAAAAAAAAAAAAGAAGAACTGGTCTCTAAGAATGAAATCAACTTTCCCATTGAAAAATGATTAAAGGGATGAATAGAAGACTTTTATCAACAGAATTGATAATAACGCTTTCATAGGAGATAGACTATTAGAGCAGATGAAACCCATACAGTGAATCAACATTGGGGGAAAAAAAAAGTCTGAACCTGTCCCTAATTAAATATATGCAACTTAAAAACATTTTGCACCTGTGAAAAGTTATAAACTGTATTGGGGTTGGATCTCTGGGGAAATGAATTCTCTTTGTTTCTTTTGGTTGCCCTGATTTTTGTTTAATCTTACTGGAGGACAAAACCATAAAAAGCAGCATAGCAGTGATTGATGGATCCCCTTTCTAGAAATTTAAAACCAAGAAAATATTTCAAAAGATGAGAACTATGTGTTAAAGTTGTCACAACAGCGTTATCGGGAGTAAAAAACAAAAAGGAAGATAATTGCCCTCCAATAGAAGATATAATGCTTAAGTGATTTCGAATCAGCAGCAATGCTGTGTAATAGAAGATCATTCAGATACACAGACGTACAGAAAACAGAGTGTTGGGTGTGATTATGGGGCCATCGATGTCAAAAGTAAGTTCATATATGGACGGCACAGTAGGCGCTAACTCTAGGTTAGCATCTTGTTCCTGCAATCACCTCAAAAGCTGGGGAGGGGTGTTTTTTTGCATTCGAGGTAGACTGGGGTGGGGTCCCCCAGAGACCTGGTCCAGCAGCTGAAAGGGGAGTGTCAGGCCATATTCTTCGTCTAAATCAAACCACCAGTTTAAAGATGAAGAAGCAGGAAGTTACAAGAAGTAGAAGTATGGTGTTAAAAAAACATAGAGCAGGAAAGCTGATGAGAAGGCAATCTCCAAATGGTGGTTTCTTAGCCCAGCACAGGTCTCCCGAGCAACGTACCAAATTATATATTCTGCCTCCCACAATGATGAATGGTCACTGCAAAAATATTTGTTTAACATAGAACTGTGTAACACGATGTTAGAAAGCTGAGCAACCCTCCACCCACCTCTGAAATGATACCAGTTCTCAGTGGGAGCCACTGGTAACAGTTTGGGCTAAAACCCCACAAAATTTTCCTACGTATCTACTGACAGCACAATACTACATGTACTGTTCAGCAACTTGCTTTAGTACTTCAGAAATTTTTGACATCTTTCCTCGTGTTTGATTTTGATCAAATGAATATTTCAATTACAATGAAACTGTTTTTCTTTTTTGTTCCGAGTCCTTTTGTAACACTGATGCTTTAAGACAGGGACCATGGTGCTTTGTGTCAAATACCCTGGCTCGGAAATCATTCTTTCTAACATTGACTTGACCTTGTCTGAGTAGGAGATTCCTGGGCTTGAGACACAAGAGGGTCATGGCATCTATTTGGGGGTCTTAGGGAGTCTATCCAAAAAGCAGAGTTGGGTAGAAATATTGGAATTTGGACAGTACTTGCACTTGCAGAAGTAGGCAAAGCAGCATCCTTTAATTAATTTATAACCAAAAATGTGCATCTTCTGCATTCTGTTTGGCAACTTGCTTTTGCACTTAGCAATTTATTTTGGGCACCATTCCTTGCATCGGAGTTAAAGTAAAAATATTTTAATTACCTGTAGGGGCTGATCTGAGAGTAGAGGCAGGTAGTAACAAGGAATGGGCTAGACCTCAGGTTCATGCTATTTAACACTAGAACCTCTCCCGTCTCCCTTATTCAAAAGTAGAAGCATGTGAGTAACTGTTTTACAACTGTCTTTATGCCATTTAAAAGTACCTTGTTCTTTGGAGGTTTTAACAAATGATTATAGGGGAAGTGCAGCCAAAGAATTAAGGACTGTTTTCCTAAGACTGAGGTCCCTCTGCTTTAATACCCTGCCCTATGTCTATAGAAACAGGTGGGCACCGTCTAGAAAAAGCCCTTGTATGTGAGTCAGGCAAACACCCTTTATCATTGGTTTGATGTATTTCCTTAATAGAAAATGCTGGTGAGTAGAAAAGTATTTGGGGACTGATGGGATGGGGGGGGGCAGAAATTACAGTGTACCAAAGGGAGAAGAGAGGTGGGAATGGGAACATTCAGGTGGAGTATGAGATTGTTTGTTTTAAATCTGCCTTTTATCTTGGGCAAAAATGTTCCTAACGTAGTGCCAAGGCCAGCTGGCTCTTTCCAAGTCCATGTCCGAGGCTTTATAGTAAATACATGTTTGCTCAGGTTTCCCAGCTAACGTTTTACAGGACATAAAGAGGAGGCTGAAATTGGGAAGCCAGGTCAAGTCGTGTTCTTCCAGTTCCTCAACATGTAGTAACAGAGACTGGAATTCAAAATCCCCGATGTTAATCTTTGGCACTGCTCTCGAAGCTCCTGCTCAGATTTGTGTTATAGTCAGGGAGGGTGGCCAGTGAAGGACTCAGGCTGCATGGTGGGCCCCTGCTTAAAGGAAAATCTCTGCTCAATGTCGTCCCTCCACACCCACTGCCTGCTAGACACCCTGACGCACAGCAAGAGGCAGACCCCCTTGCAGTATGTGCTCTTAAATCAAGTCTTTTCCAACTTCATGCTCTTTTAAACCAAGGTTTCTCAACCTTGTCATTATGGGCATTTTTGACTGGGTAATTGCGGGTTGTGGGGCTGTTCTGGGCGTACTCTAGGATGTTTAGCAGCAACGCTGATTTTTACCCATTAGATGCCAGGAGTACTTTCTCACTTGCACCCTCTTCCCCCAAATGCCTCTAGATATTGCCACCTGTGCTCTGGGAAGCAAAAGAGCACCTGCTTGAGCACCACTGATTGAAACGAAGGAAGTCCTTTCACTTGGGGATGTGAATGGTGAGGTTGTGATCATGGGAGGGTGGGGAGGGTAGGAAGGGAGAAAGACGGAATACATTTAAAGATTTCAATATTTTCCTTTGATTAAAAATCATAAATATATTTCAGGGGAATGAAAGCCATACACTTTCGTATGTAATATTGGCTGTCTGCCTTTATAAAGCTCGTAATTTGTAGGTCAGGTCTTTGAACATTTACAGAGATTCGGTTCTCCGCCCAGTACTTATGTATAGAGCTGAAGTGATCAAATCCTCTGTCTGGGTCTCCGAGGGTTTGGGTTACCCCAGTGGCCTTCAACGGGAGCTAGCCAGAAAGATGTCAAGCAAGAGTGGCTGGGGTAACATGGGTGACGGTATGTCTTCATGCTTTTGTTTCACTCATGTTGGCCTATATCTTTTATTTGGGGCCTTAATCCTTTTTACTATTTAGGAGAAAAGAAGGGCAAGTGAGGAAGATGCCAGGCCTGGGTGGCTGATTTCAGAGGCCCAGAGAGAGGAGAGGTGGGTGAAGGTTGGAGGTGACATGAGGTCTACACACTAATCTCTTGCAGACGCCTTCATTGATGCACTCGATAACAATTTGGAAAGCTGAACACACGCTGAAGATCTGGGGAACTGACTAGTAATTTAAGTGACAATGTGTCCATTATCTTGCAAGCAATTCTTGGGCAAATCTTTTAGGAAAAATCAGTAGTCACTGAATAATTTGTCTTTTTGTTGAGTATTTTCATAATGCACGTTATGCTTCACTGAAGCAAATTATGCAGGCAACTGAAAATGACAATAGAATTCATTTTACAACCCAGGAAGTGCAGCTTTGTTTATTAAAATATATTCATTCCATTTGGAGAGTAAAGCAGTTTTTATTTTCACGAGTGTAATGTTGACAGGTAATTAAATTTGTCATAAATTGCACCTTTAACGTATGCATCCAAGTCCATTAGTTTATAATCTAAGCAGCTAGTGATGTCCACAGTAGTTAATGTTAACAAGTTTTTTAAACTCCAGAGCTTCAAATGCTTATTCATGAGTTCCCTAAGTGTGTGTTTTTAAAAATTTTTCAAGAGCATGCACCTTAAAAATGTAAGATGTTAGAAGAATGACTAAAAGTCAGACTAAAAACATCACCACATTGGATTTTATGTAATAATGGATTGAGATGTAACATTTTGGTCACCATTTGATACATGTCTACAAATTCTGGGATTAAAGCACTATCAACCAGTTACATCATTGTTTCATTAAAGAAGAATTCCTAAAAGAAATCCTTTAAAAGGACAACTAAATCTGATGGGAGATAAAATTGATGAGACACAGTCTCATTGGTGTAAGCTTTTGCCTCTCATTTCTATGGTAACCTGTGATCTGTTTTCTAATCATACCTTTGAAAGGCTTGTTTTCTCCATCATGAACATTTGGCCAGAAGCACTGAAGGTAACAAACATTTTTTTCTGTATTGTCTCTCTCTCTCTTTTTTTTTTTTTCTCAAGCAAACACAATAGGAACTTACATTTACTAATTTTCAGATGACGGATATGTCTGAAAGATCACAGAGCTAAAAACTGAATATTAATGAAATAACTACTCAGATGTCTTAACAAATACCTTCAGTAAATGCCTTGAGCTTTAATAAAATTGCAAATGATCATTTGATTTGATAAAGTAAAAACTTGGAGGCTTGCTCAAGATGACCTAAAATTTAGAGTCCAGCAGTTTTCAACCTGCAGTGATTTCTGGGGACATTTGGCAATGTCTGGAGACATTTTTGGTTGTCCCAACTGGTGTCATGTTAGTGGTGGTGGTGATGGTAGAGTGTGTGTCTATGTGTGTGTGCGTGTGTGTGTGCACACGCACGTATACTCACTACTGGTAACCAGTGGGTAAAGGCCAACAGGGAGACTAAGCATTCAACAGAGCCCAGGACAGTCCCCGCTCCTCCCCTCTCCCATCCAAAATAAAAAAATTACCTGCCCCAAACAGGAGGTTGAGAAAACCGGCATATAGCCTCATAGATGCTGTTCTGGAATGAGGAACATACATTGAACATATGAAATTATTGACCATAAATGTTCAAATATATAAAATGCTTTGGAGGCAACCCTACTTGTAATTTTCTTCCCTGTTCTTGTGTTATATTTACTTCTTTGCTATTTCATTTAAATGGCAAAAAAAAAAAAAAGAAAAGAAAGGAAAAAAAACTACATAGAAACAAAAATCACCATTTTTTTTTTCTTATCCCCTTTTGGTTAAAATGTGAACATTTCCAGCTTGCACGTGTTTAATTTGTTGTGGCCACGTATGAACTGTAAATATCCGTTCAGTCCGATAGTCTAGTGTTTCCTCTGCATAGCTTCTAGCAAAATATAGTATTGGGTTGACATTGGTACCCTGCTTCATTTAAATGTAGTTAAGTTCTGATAAGTTTTTTCCTGTTAATTGAAAATGGACTTACCTTTCCTCAGTTGAATGCGGACGCACTTGCCTTTGGCGTCCTCCCTTTTAACTACGGTGGCATTTGGTCATTTTGGAGGACAACCCTACCCGCAAATCCACGCACAGGTCAGGAGCGCAGATCCACCTTGAAGGAGAACTTGCAACTCAATCAAAAGCAATCCCCGCACAGCCAGAGGGCGCCAAAATGCTGCAAATAAAAGTTCCAAAGGTTCGGATGGTCGCGGGAAGGTAAAACTGGCTTTTGTCTAAGGAAAGTGCTGCCGTTGTAAGCGTTGTCATGTACGTTATTTTTTGCATTTGCTTCTTGCCAACAGATAAGCAAGGTGGGCATACGACCCCGCCCTGGCGGTTATTTTATGTCCTGGTGTTAAAGTGGCAGTGCCTCAAGCCACCCGACACGTCGTAGTTGGCCAAGGCTTGGACCTGTGCGCTTCTAGGCAGCCCTGTAAGGGTTGCCTCGGCTAACCCAGTCTTCCCGGGAACTGGTTGCCTCTTTTAAAGCACAGACATAAAACACCGACGGTTCCTTTCCTCGGGCTCTTGTCCTTTCTCCTTCCTCTCCCAAGTCCCGAGAGCATTCTTGCAGGGGGACGCCGCCCACCCCACTAAGGTGGACCTCGGCGGTCTCACCAGTCCCAAGCCGCAGAACTCCAGGCTCAGCCCAGCGTGCGAAGGAGCCGCCTGCCCAGCTCGTCTGGTCCGCGGGGGCGCCGCCCGGACTTGCCTGCAGTTAGCAGCCACCCTCCACCCCGAGGACATCTGTCCTGATGGGCTGAGGGGAGCCCCCAGGTCACCCTCAACCTCACCGCGCGTCCAGGTATCGGAATCTCAGGCGGACGTCGCGCGCGAGCGGGACTGGGGTGCTGAGAAGGGTAGCAGGTGGCAGGGGGCGTCATTCATCACCTCGAGGCAGCCCCTTAAGACTGAGCGAGACCGAGCGCTTCCTATCCAACCATTCCAAGGGTGGGGGGAGAAAGAGAGAGAGAGAGACTAGAGAGAAGGGCCCACAGACAGCCCCGGCGCGGCGGGGGAGGGGACGCGGCGCAGGGCTGGGGGGGCGCGGGCAAGGACTGGAGGGGGGAGGGGAGGGGGGAGTGGGAAGCCCTCACGGTGGGCAGATGAGGACA
>NW_028033355.1:0-550 GCF_054177405.1 Leptonychotes weddellii
ATTCTGAGAAACATCAAAAGATTAAGGGGTACAGAGAAAAGTATCCTGGAGGGAGACCAAAAATATTCTGAAGTAATAAGAGAACCAAGAGAAAGTGATGCCCTAGGAGCCAAAAGATAAGAGTTTCAAGGAAAGTACAGTCTATCAGACAGAATATAATTAGGAGGTGGTTGGTCACCAAGAAGGCTTTGGTACAAGCCATCGAAGGAAAATTGGAGAATGATAGGACAGTTCACACCCTATGGTCCTCAGTCATGTCTCCAGACCAAACACATGACCTCCACTTTTCTGAAAGCATTGGGACCCACTTTTCTTCCTTCAGGGTGCATTCTTTTCTAAGAAATTCCTTTCTCCCTCAGTAAACAGACCTGGCTCTTCCATCCCTCTAGACCAGAGCATAAATTCCAAATTCTTGCGTAAATGCTACTGAGTGATCAAGGATAACATTTTGCTGATTATTCCAAAGAGGGGGACTCTTGTCCTCTCCAAGAATTTTGCAAACCAATGTGCATTTAACAAAATTAGTCTGTAAAATTAAAGAAGACAGAAG
>NW_028033356.1:0-550 GCF_054177405.1 Leptonychotes weddellii
GCGGGGCTCGATCCCAGGACCCCGGGACCATGACCCGAGCCGAAGGCAGACGCCTAACGAATGAGCCACCCAGGCGCCCCTGCCAAAGACAATTTATCTGATATCGCCAAAACGTCAAGTCTATTTGAAGGGAGATTTAGATTTGTAACTCCCACACAAAACAGTCCCTGGGTGCGTTTGTGGTTTTGGGGGTTATTTTTTGTTTTGTTTTGTTTTTTAGCACCTTCAGAACACTGGCTTTGGTAACACTCAAAGGGGTAAAATAATAAAATAAATAAAATAAAATAAAATAAAATAAAATAAAATTAATAAACGTATCTCTCCACATTTTTGTCTTCAGGAGATGAGAAGGAGAACGCACGTACTCTGCTTGAATCCCTTATCCTGGCTGGCTTGGGAGGAAACTAAGAGAGAGGCTGTTTGTCACTCAGCTACACTTACATGACCCCATTTCATCCTCCCAGCAGACAATGCAGGAGGAACCCTCACCCTCATTTTGCAGACAAGAAAACCAAAGGTTAGTGAGGTGACCCGTCCAGGGGTGGGTGCC
>NW_028033357.1:0-550 GCF_054177405.1 Leptonychotes weddellii
CTCTGTAGAAATTAAAGATGGTGCCCAGTTGCTTACAGATCAAAGTCGAATTCTGACAGTCACAATGGACTGAGTGTTGACCTTGTGCCTGCATGTCCCCAGCACGTTAGCACCTTCCCGTGAGAGTAGGACGCCCCAGGACACCCTTAACCCACTCGGCCTTCCTTGTCTCCACCTCATTTTCTCACGAGTGCCAGGTTTAGCCAGACTACACCACCTGCTACCTCCCTGGCACCATGAAGGTTTCCTCTCTCCTGGTCTTAGCTTGTGCTCATCCCTCTGTCAGGAATGCTACCCACCCACCCCTCCCCCGCTCTTCTCTGCCTTTCAAACCCAACTCCTTCCTCTGATTCTTGCAGCGTCTGGCACACAGCCAGCAGGAAGGGCTCGGTAGATGTTTTGCAAATGGCTGAATAAAGGATGTAAGAAGTGAACAAATTAATGTGTACAATAGGGAAGACCAGCTTACCTAAGAAGCCCTGAAATGCCTGGCAGATTTTAGCATAATCAACAGCCAGGGATCACACTGTCCCACATCCCTCACCCCCCC
>NW_028033358.1:0-550 GCF_054177405.1 Leptonychotes weddellii
AAAAAAAAAAATAGTTTCAAATGCAGATTCTCAGACCTCAGATGAGCCTGAGGATTCTCTCTCCCTCTCCCACTGCCCCTCCCCCCACTCATGCGCTCCATCTCTCTTTCTCTCAAGTAATTAACTAGATCTTAAAAAAAGAGGAAGAATGGGTTCAAATGCAGGTTCTCAGACCTCAGATGAGCAATTATGAAATCTGGGTCTTTAATTAAAGATCAGGTGATTCTGATGCACACATGTTCACAAACCACACTTAAGAAATACAGATTTGTTCAAACTTTTCATTTCATAGGCGGGGAAACAGAGGGCTGGAGATGCAGTGACCTGCTTCAGGACGCTTAGCTACTTGGTGCAATGGGACATCGTGGTGCTTTGCGATAGAACTGTCTTAAATTCTTATGATGTGAATTAAGTGAATCACAGCCACACTGATGATTACTATTAGGAACATTAGAAATACTTTGAGCTAAAATAATTGCACACCACATCTTAAGACAGTGACAAGACTCTCTGCAGTCAGATGCCTCTACCATAAGGGTATGCATATGGA
>NW_028033359.1:0-550 GCF_054177405.1 Leptonychotes weddellii
ATAGTTGTTAGAATAGACTTTTTCAAAAAAGTCAACACGAATAGAAGAATTTCACTCAACAAATTGTTACAATACATATATCGTCTCAACCTTATTTCTACCATTTCACTAATTTTATTATAACTGTAAAGATATTGGAGACCAATATATATCATTATATTGAAATGAAAAGCTTGTACAGTTTATTGCTAAAATCTTTCCAAGCTCTTGTATTGATAGATTTCTTTCAATAGCCTAATCAGCTATTGTGTTGCTTAATAACGTATCAGGTACTTGCTTATATTCTTATATTTTCTGAAGTTTGAATAAATATTAAAATTTTTTTAAGAAGTTAAATACAGGGGGCGCCTGGGTGGCTCAGTTGGTTAAGCGACTGCCTTCGGCTCGGGTCATGAACCCGGAGTCCTGGGATCGAGTCCCGCATCAGGCTCCCTGCTCAGCGGGGAGTCTGCTTCTCCCTCTGCCCCTCCCCCCTCTCATGCTCTCTCTATCTCATTCTCTCTCTCAAATAAATAAATAAAATCTTTAAAAAAAAAAAAGAAGTTAAATA
>NW_028033360.1:0-550 GCF_054177405.1 Leptonychotes weddellii
ACCAGAATATGGGTACCATATATTAGTGAACCTTTTCAACTTGTTCATTCACTTTACAAAGATCTTTTTCACATATACAAAGACAGACTCAGGGGCTCTTCTGACTGGTTGGAAAAAGACACAGCTTTCCTTGTTCCTAAGTAGGTTTTTTTCTCTCGGGTTAGTGTGTTGTCTTTATCTTCAGAAAATGTGGCATTTCCGGGGTAACATTTTTAAATTCCACTTTACCAGAGATATAAGTGCAGATAAAATAGAAAACAAATGCACACTTTAGTGTTTTTAGTCTAATCATTTTGGAGTTAGGGTAGTATTTCTAGAGCACACTCAGAACCTTAGTAGAATCCCACTTAGGTGTGGTTAAAAGGCTTTCTTTAGGAAATCAATATGATATTTTCAGGCAAATAATAAAACCAGGGGTATATGAGAAATTTCTACCATAACATATTCAGGGGTATCTTTCCCTTACTGGCTTGGTCCAAAGTGAGTTTAGCCATTTGTGGTTTCTTAACGACAAGGATCAAGCAGGGCCCATCTGTGCTGCTCATCAAGA
>NW_028033361.1:0-550 GCF_054177405.1 Leptonychotes weddellii
CATGGATTCTATGTGCATTATTCCCCTAGCGCTGGATTTCTGCCATTCTCATTGATCAGTAAACTTGGTTTTGGCTGGCTGTTCTGGAAGATCTTCTTGGGGAGGGGCCTGTTGCCATGGTTCCCAAATGTCTTTGCCGGAGGCAGAATTGCCCTGCCCTTGCCAGTCAGGGCTAAGTAATCTACTTGGGTTTGCTCTCGGGAGCTTTTGTTCCCTCCATGCTTTCCATACAGCTTTGGAGGCCGAGAGTGAAAATGTTGGCCTCCCAATCTCCGCCCCGGAGGAGCCGAGAACTCGGGGCCCCACTCCTCAATGTGCCCCCAGAGAAAAGCAGTCAGTCACTCCTGTCTCCCTGGTCTCCGTCTGCAGTTCATGCTCACCCAGCCTGTTACCCAGCATTTCTATCTCTGGCACCTGACTCAGTGTGGAGTCTCCAAACCCAGCAGATCCCTGCAGTGCACTCCCACGCCACTCTTCCCAGTGGAGGAAGGGGAGTCTCCCCGGATCTGCCGCTTTTTGGGTGCCTGCTGGAGGAGCAGTGGCCCAACTC
>NW_028033362.1:0-550 GCF_054177405.1 Leptonychotes weddellii
CACACGTGTCCCACACACGTGCGCTCACACACACGCCCCACACACGCGGGCACACGCTCACACACACGCACGCTCACACTCGTGTCCCACACGCGTGCACACGCTCACATGCGTGCTCACACACGTGTCCCACACACACTCGTGTCCCACACGCTCACACACGCGTGCTCACACACACTCGTGTCCCACACACGCGTGCTCACACACGCGCCCCCCACACACGTGCACACGCTCACACGCGTGCTCACACTCGTGTCCCACACGCGCGCTCACACGCGTCCCACACACGCGTGCTCACACGCCCCACACACGCTCACACACGTGTCCCACACACGCGTGCTCACGCTCTCACACACGTGTCCCACACACGCGTGCACACGCTCTCACACACGTGTCCCACACACGTGCGCTCACACGCGTGCCCCACACATGTGTGCACACGCCCACGCCAGCACGCGTGACTTAACCAGTGTCAACAGTGTACACACAACACAATGCCCGTCGCACAGAAGAACAAGGAACACAGGGCCAAGCGGTCTCCACGCCATCA
>NW_028033363.1:0-550 GCF_054177405.1 Leptonychotes weddellii
CCAGGGATCAGCTCGTCCACCCCATTTATTTTATACAGTTTGGAAAGGGAGGCTCCTATCTGGTGAGCCTTGCCACTCTTGCCCCCTCGCTCCCACCCGGACCCACTGCAGGTGCCGGGAGTGAGAATTACTGATTATTCCTATAACTTCCAAACCGCCTTTGGGGCTGGGATACAGTGACCAGGTAAGAGGAAGGGTATTTCAAGATTCGAATTCACTTCTAGAAGGGCCAAACCAGTCCAAGCATTCCGATGCTCGCGGAGGACCCTCTGTCCTGCTGCCTCTCCCATCCCACCGCCCGCCAGCCCGGGGAGCACCCCCAGAGGAGCACTCTCAAGGGAAAAGCATGAGAAGCATCAGGAGTGCATACCTCCTGCAGTTGAGCTGAGTAATTCAGGATTTGTTCTGCATGAAGGTCATCGAAACCAAATCGGGATCTGAGGTCAGCCTGGACTGTCTGTGGATCCCACACCAGCTCTTGCAGGGACAGGTTGTATCTGGACTCTGCAAAGCAACCGATGAGTTACACCCGTCAGTTGACGTGACAACA
>NW_028033364.1:0-550 GCF_054177405.1 Leptonychotes weddellii
TAATGGCATTTAGAAAATGATATCACAAATGCTTTGCTACATAGATTCCGTCTTTGGACTATTTGAAGGATACTCAGCCAACCATAATCACGACTTAATGGCCCCGTGGGCTCAGGCACTCCCAGTGCATAAGCTAAGGGTATGGCAAAAAGGGACCAGGACTGGGTGTAGGGAAGAACCTGAGGGTGGGGTGAGGGGACATTTGACAAAGCTCTCCCCACTCCCAACTTTAAATGTTCCCCAGTATTCCCCAGGGCTCTGCTATTCATGCTCTTCTTAGTCATTGACTATCCACACAATCTCATTCACTCCCGTATCTGATTTAGTATAAAAGATAATGGCTCTCGGGGTGCCTGGGTGGCTCAGTTGGTTAAGCGACTGCCTTCGGCTCAGGTCATGATCCTGGAGTCCCGGGATCGAGTCCCGCATCGGGCTCCCTGCTCAGCGGGGAGTCTGCTTCTCCCTCTGACCCTCCTCCCTCTCATGCTCTCTGTCTCTCATTCTCTCTGTCTCAAATAAATAAATAAAATCTTTAAAAAAAAAAAAAAAA
>NW_028033365.1:0-10184 GCF_054177405.1 Leptonychotes weddellii
GTTGAATGGTTCTCTTAAATCACAAAAGAATGCTGGTTTTATGTTAATTAGCTGTTATTAAGTGAGGATCGTTTTGTTCAACTGGGAGTTGAAATTCTCAGTAAACATGCCTGAGAGCAACCACCACCTCTCCAAGTAAAATAAGTAAGCAGCCTCATCAGAAAGAGAAGTTGGTGGCATCTGGTTGCGAGGAATAAATAAAATCTTCCATCTGGTGAAAGGCTTTTGAGATCCCACTTCCTATTCAGATTGTCACTATTACTGCAGCTGGATGACAATACCTTGAGTATTACGAGCAACCTGCCCAGATCAGTTCAGTGAAGCAGCATAATTCAGTTTCGCTGATTAAAAATGGATATTTTCTTGCTATACTAACTGAAATCTAACAATCTTTATTTCACAAAGTTATGATGTATCATAGAGCAGCGGGATAAATAAAAATACTCTGGGAATGGACAAAGCATAATCAACTTTTCCTTTCTAAAACTTAGTCTATCTTATTTGTTCACTATCTATTCTTCCATATACGGATAGTAAGAATTTGGGTGGCCACAAAACCTCTTCCTAAATGTTAAATACAGTGTGAAAGTGCTCTAAAATAGAATTGGGTTTTTAAAGAAAAAGTGACATTTTTTTCAAGGGTAGTTTCATTAATTAACCCATTTTATCTACTTTTAGTATACTGAATTGCCATCTCTCTGATATAAAAAATATCGTACTTGCTCTAAGCACCTGCTTAGAAGATCCTGAGTCCTAAGAGAGTCGCTAGAAAACAGCAGCACCAACCCCCAAATAAATGGAAACTTGCAGGTGTGCCCTTTGATTGAATAAAAGGTTAATCAAATTTGAGGAACAGTTGCACTAATTGGTGACACACTCCACTTTACTGTTTTTCCAGAACTGATTTATTTGAGAAGTAAACAGATTTAAATGACTGAGCAATAGTGAGATTCATGCAACTACAAAAAGATCTCCATATATATTTAATTAAATTGACCTTAAGCCATCCTGTAATGTTTATTTCAACAAATAACTCACTGTGTGATCATTTCTGGAATATTTGTATGACTTGAAGCATCTTTTAGGTATAATCAGCACTCAAAACATCATTAAACTTTACTGTTTGTGTATCATTAGTGTCTATAAAATATATTACATTGGGCAAATGATAGCAAAGAGATACATTTCATTTATGTGATTCCCATCTCCCATTGCCGATTACCAATAGACTACATGAATTATTTATCATCTCATGTCAGCTTAATAGCAAATATTTTGCAATATATATATACATATATGTATATGTATATATGTATGATTGAAAGGGTAATTCTTTTATTTTCTCCCTTTCTTAGGAGAAAATCTTTGGAGAATGCCAACAAACTTCTTAATTAAATACAAAGCAAAACTGAGATAAAAGGAAATCTTCCCCAAAAGGAGGTTATTTGATTAGAACTATTTTACAAAATGGTAGTGCACATTTCAATCCAAATGTTGAAGATTCAATAGTTCTATATGCAATTATTTGAATAAAATTTAGGGTTTTAGAGTTGCAGGAAGTTTTTTTTCACTTTAATATATAATTTTTAAAAATCAATATAGATGGGGATGAATTAGCTGGAACTAACCTTGACTTCTGGAAATTTCAATGGACAATTTACAGAACTGTAATAGGAAATGGACATGACACTGTCCCATTTCTTTAACCCATCTTTCATATCAACAGCTTTGTTTTCTCATGTGGAAATGCACATCTCACGCATTTTTATCCTCTAAACATTCTGTTTTCTGCATTCATCACTCTATTGTGAATTAGGAAGTGACTACAATTTTTAAGTACTTTACTGAATATCAGTTGTTTATACAAAGTAAAAGATTTTCAAATAAAAAGGCAGAAATAGAATTTGACTTTCTACCATTCATACACCGATAATCGAGCCTGAATTGCCTTGCCCTTTTTCATACCCACATCTCCCCGAGCAAGCTCATTTAATGGCCGTTGGCCCCTCCATTGATTCTTGCCAGTGCACTCAGATCAAATTTTAATGTGCATAAGAGTTATATGGGATACTTAAAAAAAATAAAATAAAAGTAGATTCCTTGGCCCCACCTTCAGACATCCTGATTCAGTAAGTCTTGAATGGAACCCAGGAATCTAAGTTTTTTAACAAGCATGCCCAAATAGTTGTAGCAAAAGTAGAAAATAGGCCATATGCTGAGAAACACTGGAATAATAAATAAATAAATAAATAAATAAATAAATAAATAAATAAATAATACTTTGAATTAATCCCAATTAAGAACTGGCAAGCTTGTACTACCTCTTAAAAAATAAAGGGCATTCAACTTCTAATTGAAACTATCAGGTTTCTTTCTCTCTGAATTTTATCTAATTTTATTTTTTTACTTGAGCATGGTTGACACACAATGTTACACTGGTTTCAGGTGTATAACATAGAGATTTCAACAATTCTATACATTATAGCTATGCTCACCACAAATGTAGCTACCATCTGTCACCGTATGATGCTATTACAATATCACTATGTTCCCTATGCTGTGCCTTTTATTTCCACAATTTATTTATTCCATAACTAGAGCCTATACCTCCCACTCCCCTTTATCCATTTTGCCTACCCTCCACCCTCTTGCAACCATCATTTTATTCTCTATTTATAGGTCTGATTTTGCCTTTTGTTTGTTTATATATTTGTTTTGTTTTTTAGATTCCATGTATAAGTGAAATCATGTGGTATTTGTCTTTCTCAAACTATCAGTTTTGACTAACTTTAGAAACCAGGAGATTCCACATATTCAGTTGTGGATTTATGAATTTCATTCAAATTTTGGTTAAAATAGTTTAGTGGGATCCAGATTGATACTATTGATTAAAATTTGGCATAAGGAAATATTTTTAGATGCAAATAAGCCATTAAAATCCAAATTTGTAAAACAAAACAGAATACTCTATATTTTATATACTTAGTGGGCAAATTGATGAACATGCACTAAGGAAAAAGTATAGACAGGTAATTAGCATTCTTACATCATTTATTTGCTTTAAGAAACATACTTTCATCAAAAAATTTGCTTTCCAGTATAGAGGCTCAATGAAAAACATTTTACTTTTAGTTTTTAGAAACCTTGGAGTCTATTATAGAAAATGGCAAGTGAAGGATACTCATGTTTGTTATTTTCAAGAACAAAGAGAAGATTTCCAAGGTTAGACAAAGCTAACAAATAAATAAAAACCTTCACAAATTGACTTATATGGGATAGGTGTCTCCAGTTTAAAAAAAAAAAAGGCTAGAGAAAATATACATTAAGGATTATTAGAAGATGGAGAAAGGTGTAGCCCTAAGCTTCAAGATGAGCTTTATAAGTGTACCCCAGGATCAGGAAGACCTATCAATAAGAGATGCAATTTGCAAGACACATGTGGTTAACTTTCCAATTGTGCTAGAACAAACCCTGCAATATCCCAAGTTCTCTCCCCTAATTATTGATTTCTCCTGTCATATTCTCCTTACATCCTGACCTTGTCTCATACAACTAACCTATAGTATCCAAAGTCTAATTAACTTGCTGGGGGGGAAAATAATAGAGTCAATCCAGTCATTTGGCATCAACTGAATTACAAATTAGGTCATTTTTCCTGAATGTGATTTTCTCTTTCCTGAAATCAATCAAAACATATGATCAACATTAATACACTGGTTAATTAATTGCTTGATAACATGTGTGCTGGCTTCTACCATGTAAACCTTGAAGATTTCAGAAGTCAAAGAATAAGAACAATTAAACCAAACAATAATAATAGACATGGAACAACATGCCAGTCACTGTGTTAAGCATGAATTAATTCTAAACCTCAGAATGCTATGAAGTGAATATTATTTTTATGTCCATTTTGCAGATGAGAAAAGAGAAGTACAGAGAAAGTCTGACTTGTCCAATGTTATACTATCTGTACGTGGCAAAAGCAGGTTTGAAAACACCTATTTTTAACTCCATCACCCATACTCTCAACAACTCTGCCCAACCAGTGGTGCAGTTTGTCCTGAATCAGCTTACCACAGAGTCTTCCTCCTAATGAAATCTCCTACAAATGAGTTAAGAAGAGAAGGGACGGATACTCTTCTGTTATCAATGTCAGGAAACAATGCAGATCCAATTCTGTAATTCGCTAAAGCTTTGAAAATGGAAAAGTCTGTGTTCTTAAAGTAAAAAATGCATAATCATCTGCAAGAGCTGTAAATAGGCCTCTTGAGGAGATTCGTGTGTGTCCTTACTTCCTATGCTGACATTTGACTGGCACAGCCAACAGTTTCAGAGCAGTCTGCACAAATGATTACACAGAAGGCTTGGAAAAGAATCAAAAGGAATAATGTCACAGTTATTCCAAAGCACTGTCATAGTGCTTACATCAGATACAATCAGGGCAACAACTCATACATATATCTGGTGTGGGCAGGGAAGGATTTTGATCCAAATACATGAGTGGGGGTGGGTGGGCAGGAATAAGGAGAATTGATTCTCTTAATTAGAAAATGTTGCAAATTCTTGTTAATGAAAAATATCTCAGGATAGTAATCAGACTGATATATGTGTATATATATGCATACATATATCAGTGTTTTTCTCCAGAGTATGATGAATACAAGTTAATATTCTCTAAAGAACGTAAGAATCTTAACATTAATCATTGCATCATTCTGTAACACAGTGATATTCTTTGTAAATACAAGGCATTAATTCTTTCATTATATATGTCATATATGCATTAATTGCCTACCCTGTACCAGGCACTGGATCTATAAATGTGAAAAGATGTAAGCCTTGCTTTCAAAGAGCTCACAGATTTTGGGGGAGACGGAACACCAGCTACATATTCTAAGAGCTGTGCTCATTCATTCAACACACATTTATTGAACAGTTATTATCTAGTAGGTAATATAAAAGGTGTTAGGAATACAAAGGTGATCCAGGCCCAGTCCCTGTGTTTAAGTTGTTCACAAGGAAGTAGAAGGTGCAAGGGTCCCTGAGAACAAGAGCAGGTGACGCAACTTACCTGAGCACAGCTGGAAAAACAATTAGAAATTTGCCAGTAGGGTGAAACAGAAGCTCATTGAACAAAGAAGGATTTGATGTCTTGAAGTGTGACAGTTCCAATAAGGATAATAAAGACTCACTGTGGCTCAATGGCAGGACATACTACTGGAGCCTGAGCCTTAAAGTGAATGGCCTTTTCTGTGGTAAGGTTTGCAGTTAACCCTTCTGAGCAACTGAGACTGGTGGTCATTTCTTTTGTATGTGAAACTACTCAAAGTGTGGTCTTCCAGCATCATTGGAAAACTGATTAGAAATGTAGAAATACAGAATTACAGAATCTCCGGCCCTGCCCCAGACTTACTGAGTCAGAATTTGCATGTTAACAAGATTCCCAAGTGCTTCCCACACTTTCAAGTTTGAAAGGTGCCCCTCAGAGCCACTGATCCTGAAACTTGCCTGTACTCTGGAATCATCTGTAGCACTTAAAAAAATTACTCAGGCTCTGTCCCCACCCCACTGACCCTAATTTGTTTCCTTTTTCCTTGAGGCCAGAACATACTCATAATTTTGAAGTTCCACAGGTAATTCTAATGTGCAAGTAGAGTTCAGAAACATGGACCAGGGAAAGTATATCCAAAGTTGGCAAAATGTCAGAATCATTGCCTTGCCCCAGACATAATACATCATAGTTCCTGAAGATGGATGTTGACAATTTCTGTGTGGGAATGTGTGTACATAAGTGAGTGTTTGTGTAAGATTTGGTTGCACAGCTATGTTTGTGAACAAAAGATCAAATAAGAAAGGCATAAACAGAAACCCAGTATCCACAGAATCTTTGTTCAGGAGGAAGACCAGAAGTTTTAATGCAATGATACCCTGCTCCATTTTACTTACTGGGTTGTTTGAGGATTACTAGACTATATTATTGGATTATATTATATATTTTTACATATTATATATTACATATATAATATATTGAATTATATATATTATATTGGAAATATGTGGAAAAACCTGTGTAAATTATAGAAATATGATAAAATTAACAATTTGGACCTAATATATTACATGGAAAGTTGTCAAATTCAATTGAATGGCCTTGTCTCGTGTTTACTGAACTTGCTTGATGGAAAATAGCAATGGTTCCTCAAATTTTCCTCTTTCTACTGCTCTGGGAGCTACTGTGTCCACTCCACAGACTAGGTGGCCACAACTTGCAAATACAGCTATTGATAAGTACATAGTATCATCAGACACAGCATGAGTGCAGTGTGGTTTGGGGCATCATCAGAAGCATGTGTGGCAGAGGTAGGAAAGAGTCTGTGAATGTAAATTTAGCCGGCATGGCATGTGCAAATTTTCCAGAAGCAGCTGGACACTGGTTGCATCAGAGAATATCAAATGCAATAGAAACCCTCAACAGAAATGGGAAAGAACCAAAGCCATGCCATTGACAGCCATTCTCAGTTTTGGCTGTTTAAGATGCTCTAATTGTGCATATCTAAGTATAAAATTGGTCAGAGGTTTTAATCAGAGTTCAGTGGTCACACTTGAGAAGTTTATTTGAACTATTTTTGCTTCTGAAGCTTATGCATCGTCTCTATCGTCTCTTTTTAAAGAAAGACAATGCTTGTACACACTATAAAAGGGAGGTCTGTTTTGTATTTCATATCATCCCCTTCAAAGTTAAACCCTGTGTTAACTGCATCTTTTAATGGTTGTGTCTACCCTTAAGAAACTCATGAGGTTACTTAAAATAGGGAATTTTCTCTAAAACAAATTTGCCTGGAAAAGTTTGCAATTTCTCATCCTCGTAAATAAATACATTTTCCTTGTAAATGGTTTAAACTTTAAATTGATAAAAGGAATTAAGGTCACTAGAGGAGAGGCATAAAAAGGAACTAAAATATCCTGGAACTACATAGCCAGAAGGGAGCTCTAGGGATCTTGCCTTTTTACTTATTAAAAAAATTGAAACTAAGAAGTTACCTTAACCTTAAAAGCATCTCCCAAGAAATAGCCATCCTAGCCCTTTTTGGTAAAGCACTCTTGGAAGGTTGATTCTAAGCTAAAACCCTTCCTGCTAAAAATGCTCATTGCATTTATATCCTTTTTACTTGTCTTGGTGGAAATGTGCATGTTTTGTTTTACAAATGACATTT
Source organism: Leptonychotes weddellii (assembly GCF_054177405.1). Lineage (NCBI taxonomy): Eukaryota > Metazoa > Chordata > Mammalia > Carnivora > Phocidae > Leptonychotes > Leptonychotes weddellii. Next base: position 7,215 of record NW_028033365.1, read on the forward strand.
TGTCAGGGACCTGAAATCTGTTACCTCAGTTCCCAAACCCTGAGGTCAATTTGGCTTCATGTAAAGTGACCCAGGTTTCTTTATCTTTTCCCTTATTCTTAGTCTTTCAATCATTCACCTATATTCCTTGTACATAATAGATAACCAATAAATATTTATTGCATTAAATTGACTCAGTTGATTTCCTCTAGATTTCTGGTTAGGCTACATCTTGTTTAGTTATGAGGTCCTAACGTAGAGGCAGATACACTCAAATGAGGATTTAAATAACCTGGAGTAGAATAATTTGTGGTTTTATTTATTTATTTATTTATTTATTTATTTATTTATTTATTTATTTTAGGATAACAAAAAATATTTTACTAAAACATAAGATTTACAGAAGTTTCCAGACAAGCCATACAAAATGGTCACAAGCTTTTTCTTGAAGGAAGGATTCTACGCTTGACAGCAAAGTCACAATGTTATTAGTGAGGGCTGTGATTTTTGTTTAATGTTCCCATTTTGGTTCAAACAATCAAGCTTGTCCATCTACAGCATCTAAATAAATTTAGACTTGGCTAGAGAGCATATTCTAAAGAACTGGTTAGCTGCTTTTAACCAATGCAATTAGATCACCATAAAAAGGGGGAAAGGAGCCCATAAAATTAAAATAAAACTACCTCTCCCACTCAAAAAATGTAATAAAGAAAAACACCCACACCCCTGCAGCTAACCCTGACAACTACCTTCATTCACAGTGCTTTATACTCAAACCATGATGGGGGAAATGAATAAAAGCAGAGAAGGGCCACTGCTTTTAAATGTTTCACAACAATCCAGATGGTACTTCTAGCCTCTGCTCATGCTTTATGACAGTGAATCAGGACAAGACATAGATTTGCTAATGTGCATTTAATCACCAAAGGACTGAAGATGTCTGGGCTTTTATTCTGTAATGTTTCTAAGACTGTGTCCATTAAATGCAAACAAAAAAGGAAGAGGTCTTGGCAGAACAGGAAAAGTGATGCACACTTGATGATCAGATCGATTTTAAATATTATTCATGGCATATAACCTAGTCCATGCTCTAGCTGTTTCTATGGCTTGGGCTTCATTCATCATCATTTGCTAATGTATCATCTGGATTGGGAGCACTTAACAAAGCCTGGATCGATAGCAGAACTGTGCGGATCTGCAGTGCTGGGGACCACTTATCTTTCAAAATATCTAAACATATTCTTCCCAACTTGTCTACATTAGGATGATAAATTTTGGTCATGAAATATACTTTAGGGGCTGCCATCGGGTATTCTTCTGGTAGGAATAGTTCAAGCTTAAAAGTCCCTCCCTCAAAGGGAGAATCCTGGGGGCCAGCAATGACCACATGAAAATAACGGGTGTTGTTCTCATCTGGTTCTGCTTTAATGCCAGGAACTGGTTCTGTCAGCAAACGCTGGGTTTCCTTGATAATCCTACGGGGCAGCCCGGCCATCTTGTCAGATCCCGAGTTTGACCTCTGGTCTCGACTCCCTAATTCATGGTTTTAAACTATATATATATATATAAAGCCATCTTGCTTTTCAACCAGTCTTGTTCTGTGGAATTTACTTTTGACCTGAATTAGGTTACTCTTAAGGCTGCTAACACTCTAGGAGGTCATCTCCTTATTCAGTAGCCTGAGACTCTAAGAAACACTGGTATATCCACCCAGTAAACCATTATCAGGCATGCACTAAGTGATTGACAACTGATTGTGGGCAAATATTACTGGTCTAAGAATCTGGATGAACTGTTTTTACAAAATTCTCTCTTTTAGTTATTTTATTTATCCAAGTTCAGATCAATTATAATTTCCAAGTACATATAATGTACTGAACACTATTGAGAATACAATATGAAGGAATGTAATCCCTGTTTTAAAGGCATTAAAAATCTACTTAGTGGGACACTTGTATACTGTAATCATAATTCAGATTTGTAAATAGAAAGACAGAGGTTTCAGAAGATATTGTGAAAATGCAGAGGAAGTGTGCATAGTGGAAGTCTCAGCTGGAAGAACAAATGTCAGGTCAGCAGTGTTTAGAGAATAAACAATCACAGCAGAAGGAGTTAGACATTGTCAAGGAATTCTTTCCTTTAGGGAGCAACCTATGGATTTTCTCCTGGTCACTCCAGAGATATTCCTGGCACATAAGGAAGACCTAAAAGGGGTAAAAAGGGAAAGAAAATAAGGGACAAGAGAGAAGAGGAGAGGAGGAATAAAGCAAAGGAAAGAAAAAGGAAGGGAAAACAAGGACCATCTCATTCAGAAAGCTCCTGGAACAACTTGACCACTACTCTATTTCTAGCATTAGCTCTACAATGTCCTCTCCTTACTTCCTCATGGTAATATTATCTTCACAAAAGTTTTAGCAATTTTTATGTTATTGGACATTGGGTCTTAGTTGAAGCACTTTGTAAACAAACAAAGTGGCAATGACTGACGCTCCTTCCTTTTTGATACCAACAGTGCTTTGACAATACTGTTCTTTGCACTTGGGATTCAATTGCCCCTGGAGACAGGGACAGATTCCCACTCATCCCAACAGAGCCTATTAACAAAGGTGAGGGATCTTTCAATTGATTTTCTCTTGAGATTGCTTCTAAGAAGGGATGACCAATTCTAGTTTTAAGCCCAGATTGTAATTTTGTCAGCCTCACAGACAACATCACATTCTGGTCTTTATTTGATTTCACATTCTCTCTAATTGCTCATGTTCTGCCTGGGTCTCTTTTCCTTAGACTATGTTGAGAATAGTATCCATACATGCACTCCCAAATCTCTATTATATTTAAACCTGTTTATTAGAGAAACGATTCCATTTACAATAGCACCAAAAACCATAAGATACCTCGGAATAAACCTAACCAAAGAGGTAAAGGATCTATACTCTAGGACTGACAAAATACTCATGAAAGAAATTGAAGAAGACACAAAAAGATGGAAAA
>NW_028033366.1:0-550 GCF_054177405.1 Leptonychotes weddellii
AAACCAAAAGACAACCGATAGAATGGGAGAAGATATTTGCCAATGACATATCACATAAATGACTGTGTCCAAAATCTAGAGAGAACTTATCAAATTCAACACCCAAAGAACAAAGAATCCAATCAAGAAATATGTGGAAGACATGAAGAGACTTTTCCAAAGAAAACCTCCAAATGGCCAACAGACACACGAAATAGTGCTCAACATCACTCAACATCAGGGAAATCCAAATTAAAACCTCAATGAGATAACCCCTACACCAGTCAGAATGGCTAAAATTAACAAGTCAGAAAACGACAGATGTTGGCAAGGATGCGGAAAAAGGGGAACCCTCCTACATTGTTGGTGGGAATGCAAGCTGGTGCAGCCATTCTTATTAGATTTAACAGTGTGTGTTCCAGGGATAATGAAGACAATGATTTGGTTGAAATGGCAGACTGGTTCTGTGGAGTCATATCAGATAAGGTTGAAAAGTAAATTGAATACATATAATAATGGACCTTAAAGTTTAGTTTCATAATTTTGAGAACATTGTGAAAACAAGGGAGAA
>NW_028033367.1:0-550 GCF_054177405.1 Leptonychotes weddellii
ATTATGCTAAGCGAAATAAGTCAAGCAGAGAAAGTCAATATCATATGGTTTCACTTATTTGTAGAACATAAGGAATAGCATGGAGGGCATTAGGAGAAGGAAGGGAAAAATAAAGGGGGGGGGAATCAGAGAGGGAGATGAACCATGAGAGACTATGGACTCCGAGAAACAAACTGAGGGTTTTAGAGGGGAGGGGGGTGGGGGGATGGGTTACCCAGTGATGGGTCTTAAGGAGAGCAGGTACTGCATGGAGCAGTGGGTGTTATATGAAAACAGTGAATCATGGATCACTACATCAAAAACTAATGATGTATTGTATGGTGACTAACATAATTAAATTAAATTAAATTAAAAAAAAATAAACAATCCTGTGTACCAGGATGACTTAAGACATGGAAAATATTTGATGAATAGTAGCAAAGCTGCTTAATTCTCAAATGAAATATAATTTTCTGATGAGAGGAAGAAGGTGAGTTTGATGTTGGTTATTCAAGAACAAGCTTACATTTATCTTTCACCCCAGAGCACCTGTTTCAGAGAAAATGATTAG
>NW_028033368.1:0-550 GCF_054177405.1 Leptonychotes weddellii
TCATGCCCCTCTCTTAGCTCCTATGGGACTAGGAAATCCTCAGATCTCTTGACAGTTCTCCCGTTCAGCCTGATTGTATACAGCTGGGGAAAGTTGGAATCCACACCAGTTCCTTTAACCCAGACTGGTCAAGCAAACACCCCTACAGATCAGCCAGTTTCTCCAGGGAGCCCTGGGACGCTGGAAGATTCTAGCTGGTCACCGGATTAATAGGGGAATGTCCAGCCTGGGCCCTCTGTGATAGAGCGCCCCCAAAGCTACATGTGTTCTCTTTCTGGGGGTTTGTAGTCCAGGACACTGAACTTACTTCTTTATCTTCATTAAACCTGTAATCAGAAGTCTACCTATTTTGGGGGGCGCCTGGGTGGCTCAGTCGTTAAGCGTCTGCCTTCGGCTCAGGTCATGATCACAGGGTCCTGGGATCGAGCCCCGCATCGGGCTCCCTGCTCCGCGGGGAGCCTGCTTCTCCCTCTCCCACTCCCCCTGCTTGTGTTCCCTCTCTCGCTGTGTCTCTCTCTGTCAAATAAATAAATAAAATCTTTAAAAAAAA
>NW_028033369.1:0-550 GCF_054177405.1 Leptonychotes weddellii
AGAGACCTGAAATTTACATGTGGGTCCATGTACCTTCCCTACCTCCACCTCTATGCCCAACGACTTGTGCAAAGGAAGAGAATAAAATAAATAGACAATAATGGGAGAAATTAGAAACAAAGAGAGAAAAAGAGCAAAAAGAAGACGGATAAAAACCAAAGAATGGAAGGGCACGGATCTGTGCACCACTGGGGAGGGTGGCGGCTTGTGGTCCCTGTGAAGTGGCAGTGAGGAAAATTGTAATAGCAGTTGTGGATGGGTGTATGTCATGTCCTTCTGAGCTGTGTGCCGACATGTGTGTATTTGTGTGTGTGTTTATATACTGTATGTATTTCTACACCTCTAGATTCAATGGGGTACAGATCCCCATACCACAAAATCACATATAAAAAACGCAAAATTCACAATGTACTCAAATTCTTTCTTAATATGTTAATCATATTGGGACAAATTTGCATTTGTTAACAGAAATAACTGCATTTAGTTTTTAATACTTCAGGCACAGAGAAACAGAAATTATAGCCAAACCTCACTGGTGCTTTCAGTTCTG
>NW_028033371.1:0-550 GCF_054177405.1 Leptonychotes weddellii
GAGGGAGGGAAGGAAGGAAGGAAGGAAGGAAGGAAGGAAGGAAGGAAGGAGGGAGGGAGGGAGGGAGGGAGGGAGGGAAAGAAGGAAGGAAGGAAGGAAGGAAGGAAGGAAGGAAGGAAGGTCATGTTGGTAGTAAATAATCCCAGGAAAACTATTCAGACAAAACCAAATTTGAAATCTTGCATTTTAATGCCATGTACTCAATTCTATCATTACAAACTGATTCCTATAACATTGTTGTCATTTTACCACTCTTGGGCTCAAAAACTTGAATAGCCTAACCTTCTCAATGGCATGACATTTCAGTTCCTTGTCGTGGCATTTAAGGCTCTCTGGGATCTGGCACTGGTTTAAATAGCCCCTCCCTCCCCCTACACTCCAGCCAATCCAGCGCCAGATAGCTTTTCACTTGTATGCTTTGCATTTGCCATTCCCTCAGCCTGGAATGTTCTTCTGCTACTGTCTCTACTTAGAAACTCTGGTTCTCAAAAGAAGAAGAAGAAGGTAGCGGGAGGGGAAGAATGAAGCGGGGGAAATTGGAGGGGTGGAC
>NW_028033372.1:0-550 GCF_054177405.1 Leptonychotes weddellii
GAGCGGATTACTTAGCCTGGCCAGGCAAGGGTGGGGCAATTCCACCTCCAGTAAAGACATTTGGAAACCACGGCAACAGGCCCCTCCCCCAGAAGATCAGCAAGAACCCCCAGCCAAGACCAAGTTTACTGATCAATGAGAAAGGCAGAACTCCAGTGTAGGGTAATACAGCACATAGAATTCATGGCTTTTTCCCCATGATTCTTTAGTCTTTAAAAGTTAAATTTTTTTTAACTGTCTTTTTTTTTTTTAATTTTTCTTTTCCCCTTTTTGACCAACATCTAATCAATCCCTTTTTTAAAACATCTTTTTTATTTCTCATTTTTTGAGTCATATTCTATCCCTTCATAGTAGTTAACCTTATTTTTGGCACATATATATAAGTTGTTCTCTCTTTAGAATTTTGAGATACAGTTTCTTCTAGCAGATCAAAATATACCCTAAATCGCTAGTGTATGGCTTTGTTCTAGTCTCCTGCCTGATCACATTCTCCCCCCCCTTTTTTTAATCCTCTTCTTTCTTTTTTCAACCAACTTTATCTTATCAATTC
>NW_028033373.1:0-550 GCF_054177405.1 Leptonychotes weddellii
ACCGGGGGTGCCTGAGTGTGGCAGAGCTTCGAGGGATCAGAGTGGGGAAGCCAGCTGCAGAGATGGAGCCGAGGAGTGGGCTCTCAGCTTGAGGTTGCCATAAATCCTGATCCGTGGCAGTCGGGCCACTGCCCTTCCAGCAGAGACCCAACAAGCAGCAGATCCGGGAAGACTCCCCTTCCTCCCCCGGGAGGAGCGGTGTGGGAGTGCACCACAGAGATCTGCTGGGTTTGGAGACTCCACACCAACTCATGTGCCAGAGATAGAAATGCTCGGTCACAGGCCGGGTGAGCACGGAGTGCGGCTGGAGACTGGGAAGATGGAAGTGACTGACTGCTTTTCTCTGGGGGTTCACTGAGGAGCAGGACCCCAAGTTCTCGGCTCCTCCAGGGCTGGAGATTGGGAGGCCACCATTTTCATTCTTGTCCTCCAAATCTGTACAGAAAGCTTGCAGGGAACAAAAGCTTCCAAGAGCAAACCCGAGCACATTACTTAGCCTGGCCCCCAGCAAGGGCGGGGCAATTCTGCCTCAGGCAAAGACATTTGAGAA
>NW_028033374.1:0-550 GCF_054177405.1 Leptonychotes weddellii
ACCGGGGGTGCCTGAGTGTGGCAGAGCTTCGAGGGATCAGAGTGGGGAAGCCAGCTGCAGAGATGGAGCCGAGGAGTGGGCTCTCAGCTTGAGGTTGCCATAAATCCTGATCCGTGGCAGTCGGGCCACTGCCCTTCCAGCAGAGACCCAACAAGCAGCAGATCCGGGAAGACTCCCCTTCCTCCCCCAGGAGGAGCGGTGTGGGAGTGCACCACAGAGATCTGCTGGGTTTGGAGACTCCACACCAACTCATGTGCCAGAGATGGAAATGCTCGGTCACAGGCCGGGTGAGCACGGAGTGCGGCTGGAGACTGGGAAGATGGGAGTGACTGACTGCTTTTCTCTGGGGGCTCACTGAGGAGCAGGACCCCAAGTTCTCGGCTCCTCCAGGGCTGGAGATTGGGAGGCCACCATTTTCATTCTTGTCCTCCAAATCTGTACAGAAAGCTTGCAGGGAACAAAAGCTTCCAAGAGCAAACCCGAGCACATTACTTAGCCTGGCCCCCAGCAAGGGCGGGGCAATTCTGCCTCAGGCAAAGACATTTGAGAA
>NW_028033375.1:0-550 GCF_054177405.1 Leptonychotes weddellii
TGAAGTCAGAAACCACTGAGGCTTAGGAATCTCCATTATTTCTGTAGCTGATGCCAACCGCTTCCCATATGTCCCAGTGCTGCCACTCAGAGGATAAAAGGGGGATGTGGTCTATTTCTTTTTTTTTTTTTTTTTTTAATTTTATTTATTTGACAGAGAGAGACAGAGAGAGAGGGAACACAAGCAGGGGGGAATGGGAGAGGGAGAAGCAGGCTTCCCGCCAAGCAGAGAGCCCGATGCGGGGCTCAATCCCAGGACCCTGGGATCATGACCTGAGCCGAAGGCAGATGCTTAAGGACTGAGCCACCCAGGCGCCCCGGATGTGGTCTATTTCTTAGGAGGAAAGGAAGAAGCATCTACTCTATCAGAGATCCCCCAGCTACAAAAAATATAACGAAAGTAATAAAACTTATTTTTACTGCAACTCAGCGTACATCCCCTTAATAGAGTGATGTGACAGAAAGAATTTTGCAGAGCAATGCAGAGAAAGAGGTAGCATAGAGGCAAAGAGGGGCGCCATGATGTATTTACACATTCTTTTTTTTTTTTT
>NW_028033376.1:0-10184 GCF_054177405.1 Leptonychotes weddellii
AGGGGGGTGGGAGGATGGGTTAGCCTGGTGATGGGTATTGAGGAGGGCACATTCTGTATGAAGCACTGGGTGTTATGCACAAACAATGAATCATGGAACACTACATCTAAAACTAATGATGTAATATGGGGATTAACATAAGAATAAAAAAAAATTAAAAAAAAAAGAGAAAGTGACAAAAAAAAAATTAAGAATTTCTGTCATCAAAAAGCAGCAAAAGGGAGTAAAGAGGCAACTAGAGAGTGCATCAACAAAGGCCCCCTGTCCAGGATATACGCCAAATTCCTACCAGTTATGAAAAAGAAACAAAGACAAACAGTCCAGTTCAAAAATCAACACAAGCCTTGAACAGACAGAGGAAATCAAAATGGCCAATTCATGAATGGGAAATATAAGGCCAAGGAAAGTGTAACATCTGACAATAGCAGGTGACATGGATGGTTTGGGTGATAGGGATCTATGGGAGCACTGGTTAAAGTATAAATCAGCACAACCACTCTGGAAAAGTGTTTGGATTCGGCATGTGAGTATCAAAGAAGCCCATCCCCTAAGACTCAACAATTTCACTTCCAGGTATATTTTGGGAAAGCTTAGGGGCATGTAGCTTAAAAGACATGTATAAGGATCCCTAGAGAAGTGCTGTCTGTAAGCTGAAAAACAGAATCAACTCAAATGTCTGTCAACAGTGAAATGGGCAAATTTGTTATATTCATATAATGAAGTATTATAAACAAAGTAAATAACTTCAGCTAGCCATGTGATATTAAGTAAATGAATCTCACATGGTAGTGAAGAATACACTAAAGAGTACAGACAACCTACTTTCATTTGTGGATACATCAAATACAGGTAATATTAAACCACATTTTCTTAGGGATTACACATAGATGGCAAACCTGTAAGGAGAAACAAGGAAATGCTGATCATAAAAATCTGGAAAATGGTTACTCCTGGGATGGAGGAGGCAGTAGTTGGGGTTAGGAACATGGGGGCTGCCCAGATACTGGTAATGTCCTATTTCTTAACCTGGGGAGTGGTTACATCATCATTTATTCATTTTCTTAGTTGTTATTATTACTTGTTAATTATTTATTCATAATTATTTTTTAAGCCGTATCTATGTTTTATGCATTTTCTCTTTGCATGATATAGCCCCATAAAACAACTATTGAAAAAAAGCTTACTTTCTCAAAACAAGTTTCAAGGGTGTATTCGTAAACCTCTGAAATTCTCGAAGGGATTTCATCTCCTTCCAAACTTTTATGATCGTTTTAAGCAACGTTCGATCTTTTTCTTGTTCAGCATCGCGCAATTTTCTTGTTTGCCTAGAAGGTAGAATATGTTATTATTATTATTATTATATATTAAAAAGTTATTTAGATGGGTTTGCAATTAAAAAAAGAAACTAATAATGCTATAGTGATTGTATATTTAATTTGATACCTACGAAACTTTTTTTTTAAAGATTTTATTTATTTATTTGACAGAGAGAGAGATAGCGAGAACAGGAACACAAGGAGGGGGAGTGGGAGAGGGAGAAGCAGGCTTCCCGCCGAGCAGGGAGCCCGATGTGGGGCTTGATCCCAGGACCCTGGGATCATGACCTGAGCCGAAGGCAGACGCTTAACCGACTGAGCCACCCAGGCACCCCAAGAAACATCCTTCTTGCAAAGCAGTAAGGCGTGTGGCTAAGGGCACAGATGTTGCAATCAGATTCTACAGTCCTGGTTCTATCAGTTGCTAGCTGGCCTGGGGCTAACAACTTAACTTCTCCATGCCTCATCTGTAAACTTCCTACTAGAACGGTGCCTGACATCTGGTAAGTGGTCCACCAATGCTAGCTGTCAGTATCAAGTGGTCTGTTCTTCTCTTATGCCTTTAGCTGCCTCCCCTGCCTCCTTTTGAAAAACTGCAATGTAAAATTATTTTACTGAGTTGTGTGACACCTTAAGGCTTTCTGATATATTTTCTATTTCCTTTTTTAGTACCTGAGAAAACAGTTTCTCAGAAATGCTAAAAAAGAACTCTTAGCAAGAAAAATTTGACATCTGAGCTAAAGAAGAAAAGGAAAAGGCAGTTTTGCTCAGGGAGTCAGGTAACCTGGTGCAGATGGGGTTCCAGAGAGTCGAAGGGGGGCTTCACCCCAGAGGGGAAACCCTGGGAGCCACTGGCCTCCGGATGATCCTTCCAACCACAGGACTAGACTCGGATCTCAGGAGAAAAGGCAGGTTAACAAAGAAAACAAAAAGAAAAAGCTTGTGAGGAACTTTGCATCCTGGGAATCTGGGCAGAGGAGAATAAGTAGACAAAGGACGGTGGGAAGGATGGGGGCAGGAATGGGAAGAAATAGGTCACACCAGGCCACTCTGGTGACAGTGCGTCTCGCCATCAAGAGGCCAGGTAGCAGGAGGGGCTTAGCAAGGCGGAGGTGCCCGGGCCTGTGGCAAGACCAGCCTCCAAGGAAAGGTGGGTGGGTGAGTGAGGTTCCCGTGAAGGGGAGGCAAGGGGCTAGAGCAGCAAGAATGCTAGTGTTTTCCACAAGTTTGGCTGTGAAGGAAAATACAGAGAGAAAGTGGTAGCTAGATGGGGATCTAGAGTCACAGTCTTAGTTGTTCAAGTTTGAGTAGGGCTGAGGGTAAAGAACCGGTAGAGAGAGTTAAATACAGTGCTCCCCTATCTTGCATGAAGACCCATGCTTCCTTCCTTATATAGCCGGTTCCAGTTCAGGGGACAAGCGATGCGGTCAGGACGCCATTTACAGAAAATAAGATGGAGAATGACTGACGTGCTGGGGGGCTGAGGTGAGCGGCACCCTGCCACGGACTCCGCGGATGCCCGGCGGGGGGCTCCCAGGGACTCTGGTCAGCAGCAGGCCGGGGCCCACATGAGGGGACAGCCGGGAGCAGGCCATCTGCTTAGATTTGTTTTAACAATAGTGAAATATCAGGAAAAGGCTAAAACCCACCCTCTTACTGGGCCAGAAATGCGGGATCACAGAGGTGTTCATTTCCAGGGGCAGTGGAAAGACCGCCCTGGGTCTGCCGTCTGCGGGGCACCCCCCCCCACCGCCCCCCGCCGGCATGGTCTGTCCATCTCTCACACATTTCTGCCAGTTTTCAAATACTGATGATAAATACGAGTCCCTATAAAACCACTACTGTATTCAGGACGGCTTTTTGCTGAAGCAAAAATTATTTGCACAAGGAGGCTGCACTGTGGGCTTTTTTTTTAAAGCATAAATAAGAATTTTCCTTTTAAAACATACTCTTCATACTTTCACAGTGACAGTATCTCAACATCACTAATTTCCACTTTGCTGGAGGAATTTCCAACTCAAGGCTAGATTGTAAAAAGAGAAGTATACATTTAAAGTCCTTGATTTTTTGGGCGCCTGGGTGGCTCAGTCGGTTGAGCGACTGCCTTTGGCTCAGGTCATGATCCTGGAGTCCCGGGATCGAGTCCCGCATCGGGCTCCCTGCTCAGCGGGGAGTCTGCTTCACCCTCTGACTGTCTCCCCTCTCACGCTCTCTCAAATAAATAAATAAAATCTTTAAAGTCCTTGATTTATAAATTCTTGTTCTAAGAATTCATTCTGTGGAAATACTCATGCACACAGGAATGTCAATTAGAGTGCAGTTTCTATAATAAAAAATAGGAATAATATCAACAGGGAACATAACATCTCTATGTCGCCTTTAAATAATGATACAGGGGCGCCTGGCTGGTGCAGCTGGCTAAGCATCCGACTCTTAGTGTCGGCTCAGGTCGTGATCTCAGGGTCTTGGGATCGGGTCTGGGTTTGGCTTTGCGCTCAGGGGGAGTCTGCTTGCGCTTCTCTCTCCCTTTGCCCCTCCCCATGCTCGTGGGCACTTGCCTGTGGACACGTTCACTCTCTAAAATAAATAAATCTTTAAAAATAAGTAATGGTGCAGAACTAGATGTAGTATAAAAGGAAAAGGTCTGAGATGTATTTTACATAGAAAAGCCAGTTGTGAGATGGTAAATGCAACATGATTCCTTAAAAAATAAAATATATAGGGGCGGCTGGGTGGCTCAGTCATTAAGCGTCTGCCTTCAGCTCAGGTCATGATCCCAGGGTCCTAGAATCGAGCCCCGCATCGGGCTCCCTGCTCCGCGGGAAGCCTGCTTCTCCCTCTCCCACTCCCCCTGCTCGTGTTCCTGCTCTCTCTCTGTCAAATAAATAAATAAAATCCTAAAAAAAAAAAAGAGAGAGAGACTATACCAGATGTGTTCATTCTGGTATGGGGTCATTCCCAGCTCCTTACTTTTGTAAATGATGCTGTGAATTCCTTACACACTACATGTTTCCATGTGCACACGTGCATGTAGCTCTTAGAGTACACACACGGGAAACAAAATTTTCTGGGTCCCAGCTTATGGGCATTTTCCACACTTTGCTAGCCTATGGTCAGGCTACCCTCTAAAGTGGTGGCTGTAGGGGCACCTGGGTGGTTCAGTCGATTAAGTGTCTGCCTTCAGCTCAGGTCATGGTCCCGGGATCCTAGGATCGAGCCCTGAATCGGGCTCCCTGCTCAGTGGGGAACCTGCTTCTCCCTCCCCACCCTCCCTCCCCCCGCTTGTGTTCTCTCTCTCACTCCTCTCTCTGTGAAATAAATAAATAAAATCTTAAAAAAAATAAAGTGGTGGCTTGTAGCGACGTTTGTTTACACCAGCAGAGAAAGTTACAATATCCTACCTCCTCATTCTTTTCTTGGACTTCAAATTTGATGTTAATAAGATGGATATATCTCATTACTTCATTTGGCTTAATTTCTCATATATTCAGTGCATTTGGAAAAATTGAAAAAAAAAGCTTTCAACAAGTACACATCTAACGAGAACAAAAAAGGTAGGAGTTACAATTACAGACTTTACTCACCGAATTTCAGATTTATACTCATTGATGGCTTTTTGGGTTGTATCAAGAGATTTATGAGGTTTTGCTGGATTAAGTTCTGTCTGAACTGCATTTCTTAGAGCTTGGAGCTTAAAAAAAGATGGATACAAGTTTTGAGTTAGAGACTCTACCGCCTAAGCAAATTATGTGCCTTGAACCACCCCCTCCGCCAGGGCAAAATGATGCCAACAAAGCTGTGAATGGGTGCTCAAACATCCCGCTGTTCCCACACTTTCACCACAATGAACTCTGACAGAGAACTCTTTCTTCTGTTCTTAAAAAAGAAAAGGAATAATAAAGGACAAGGTATGTTCATCCCTGTTCTGTAGCCCAGATCATTAAGATGATCATGACAAGTGTTGCATTTATGTGTGTGTCTCAGAAATGAGGTCTCTTTCAAGGCTAATAGTGGATCTTTCTGGGTCCTGGATATACAGGGATATTTTTGTGAATAGATCATAAACCTATAGACTCAAAAGGAGGTAAAGTGGAGTGATCTCTTATTTGGACAGTAGGTTTTAAAGTCAGAGTGTGGGGCTAAAATTGCCCGTAGTCAAAATTACTCAAGAAAATCCCATGGGATGGCATCACATTGGAAGTAAGTGTCACACAGAGAGCCATTTCTTTGAGCATCATCGGAAACAACTGACTCGTGTCTGGGTACCACGTTACGGCAAATTACATGTAAAGATGAGAATGTCTCTAAGGACAGAGAGATTCTCAGGCCGTGAATGGTCTCAGCATCTGAGGTCATGCAAGCAAGACACAGCTACATATCTTCCATTAAATGCCTGCTCCCTGGGAGGTGAGATGACTTGCACCATTTGCACAAACCTTTCTCTTCAAGCCAAGCACATGCCACTGAATTTGCACACATGAAATGTGCATTGTCAGAGCCTTCTGTTTGCTTGCAAGGAGAACAGTCTATCACACATCGTAGGCTGAGGGGCATGTGTAAGAGGTGCACGAACATTTGTTGCAGGCTGGTGTTTTTGTTGCTTGGGCTCATCAGAAGAACCAACCCCATCAACAGTAAGAATGGAAGAGTGTACCTTATCAGTAAGGAATTTTGCCTTGTTTCTCTGGTGTCTTGCAAGGTACTGGTCATATAATTGGGCCAGCTTGGCCGCCAAAACATGCTCTCGGCTAAAACAGGGATGATGAGTGAAGATTAACCCTGAAATATCAATGTCCAGTTGGAAATTTCCAGAGGGGTCTCCAGATCCAATCATGTGCTGACTTCTGTGGACATATTTTACTGCCTGTTAAAGGGAGCAGAGTATGGGGGAACCCCAGTTAAAGCATTCACTGGATAATGATGATCCAGGGTGGAATGAGACAACAGCCAGATGCACCAGGACCCACAAGTAGGAATATATGAGTCTATTTCTTCTTAGCCATTCCATTTCATATTTCCCACCTCCCCCCCAGATCAGTAGAGTATTAATATATATTTAGGACTTACGATTTCCTGTAGGACTTCAACACAGTGTATCTTTATTTTAATAAAATAACATATTTTCTCCTATAAAATAACATTCAGTCTGTCTTTGATGAGAAGACCAACAGATTTTTTGCTTAAAAAAAATATCCTTTTAAAACCGGGATGTGTTTACAAATGGTAGGCTTGAATAGGAATGGATTGACTCTATCTCAGTACCTTCCAGAATATGCTGAGTTGAGTCTCCATTTGCATTTAAAGGGAGGGAAGACCACCCCTGCTGGGATCATATTCCACTGATATTTCATGTCTAATAAAAGCCCTAGTTCTGATCATTAATATCCTTACACTTCACAGTGCCACAATGGAGGGCATACTTTCTTTTCTCTTTCATTCAGATAAAAGGATTCAATTATAACCCACATTTGTGTTAGAAGTTGTTTCTTTTTTTTTTAAAGAGAGGGTGAGCAGGGGTTGGGGTGGGCAGAGGGAGAAGGACAGAATCCCAAGCAGGCTCTACACCCAGATTCCCCACCTGGCACAGGGCTCAGTCCCACGACCTTGACATCATGACCTGAGTCAAAATCAAGGGTTGGATGCATAACTGACTGAGCCATCCAGGTGCCCCCGTGTTACAAGTTTTTCATCTGCATGTGACCACTATGTGTCTTATGATCACCCAGACTGCTGAGATTAATTAAAAAATTTCCACCTCACAAAGACATGTACAACTAAACATCATTCTACAAACTTAATCGAAAATTCCTCTCTAATTGTTTTGCTCCTGCTGGTTCTTGCTTTGCCTTTCCTCTTGCCATGGGGTTCCAGAGTTATTAGGTCACTCAGGGTGTGGCTCTCAGGTTCCGTCTGGTACTCTTCTTGGTATGAGTAAGTAATGTGGGCAGCATGGTCCAATTTACCTGAAATGTTACCCAGGATACCTGTACTTCATTTCTCCTTCCCCAAATCTGCATTAGCCCATGGTCAAATGATTGCTGGTGGTCTCTGCCTTAGGCTCAGGTCAACAACATAAAAAAAAGTTTCCAGGACCCTTGTAGTCACTGGGCTAGACTGCTCAAGAGGGCCCAACTCTCTTCCTATTAAGGAGAAAGACTCCCAGTTCCTTGTCTTTCTTTTTGTTATATTTATGTTATATAATTATTTATTATATATATTTATTTTCTTTAACTATATACTGAGAACGACCATGAAAATAGCGGAAATAATTTCTTCTAAGAATAAATGATATTTATAGAACATATTATTTTAATCTTGAAATTGATTTGATTCTTCATTTTCAATTGAAAACCAAAACCCAAGACTATCAGAGGTGATGCAAATGGATTATCTGCTGATGTTCTTGGTGTGTGTGGAGATGCATGACAATGGAGAAGGAAACTTAAAAGCTGTAGAAGGGCACCTGGGCGGCTCAGTCGGTTGAGCCACACTTGGTTTTGGCTCAGGTCATGATCTTGGGATCTTGGGATTGAGCCCCCTGTTGGGCTCTGTGCTTAGCAGGGAGTCTGCTTCTCTCTTTTCTTTCTCCTTCTCCTTCTGCCCCTCCTCCTGCTCACACGCTCTCTCTCTAAAATAAATAAATCTTTAAAAAAAATAAAATAAAAAATAAAAGTTGTATAGAAAAAGAATAATCATTGGTGGGATTAAAATACAAGTCTCTATATTTGCTCTGGGAAAATAATAGGAACAGAGTCTGAATCCAGTCCAGAGCCTGCCATAGATTCTGTGGCTGTTGTTCTGGTCCTCTCTGGAAGCTTTCTCATTCTTGGAAGCTTTCTCATCCCCATCTTCTGGGCATGAGGTGGCGGTCACATGTCCTACTTACAACTGACCAGTTTGTCCTTGCTATTGATAAATGTGAATCTTGGAAGAAAAGATAGAATCCTTTCCTCTGGAGTTGTTAAGCTTAGATTATCAAAGGTCATATCCCCTAACACATGGAGAATTCTGGTCTGTCTGCAATTGGAGGGAATGAAGCTAGTCAACATTCAAGGAGAACCAGAGAAAAGAGAGGTAGAGGCAGCCCCCGAGGTCCTGGTTCCCAAAGTCCCTCCTTCATTTTTATGATTTATCTCCAGATCCTTCCCAGATTTATGGGCCACCAAATTCTCTCTTTACTTAAGGTGGTTTGCTTTAGTTTTTATCATTTGCAACCCAAAGAGTGTTGGTGAATGCAGTGCTTAGAACATAGTAGGTGACCAGCGCTCTGGGAAACATTGATGAGAATGGTGGAGAGGGAAGTGGTAATCTTACCAAGTGGTAATTGACAAGGAGGTTGGAATCATGGTAAATTCCTCAAAATGGTAAGCAGTTTTGCTTCTACACTTATGCCCTCCAGGAATGTCTTGCCGACTTCTAATCACAGAATCTTTCATTTTTTAAAAAAATATAAACTCTGGGGCGCCTGGGTGCCTCAGTTGGTTAAGCAACTGCCTTCGGCTCAGGTCATGATCCTGGAGTCCCGGGATCGAGTCCCGCATCGGGCTCCCTGCTCAGCAGGGAGTCTGCTTCTCCCTCTGACCCTCCTCCCTCTCATGCTCTCTGTCTCTCATTTTCTCTCTCAAATAAATAAATAAAATCTTTAAAAACAAAACAAAACAAACAAACAAACAAAAAACAAAAACTGGAAAAAAAAATGTAAACTCTGTGCCCAACGTGGGGCTCAGTCTCATCTCAATCCCTGAGATCAAGAGTCACATAGTCTACCGACTGAGCCAGCCAGGCTCCCCCTGATGGAATCGGTAACACTTGACATTTCTGCCTACCTAGGTACAGTCTAAGGTCATGTTTGAATATTGCTACCTCTATATTCTCTGAATTTAGGACAACTGAGAATATAGCGGACTTTCAGTTAAGGATGGGAAGAATAAAAATAAAAGAAGGAGGGAAGGAGGGAAGGAAGGTAAGATGGAAGGAAGGAAGGAATGAAGGAAGGCAGGGAGGGAGGGAAAGAGGAAGGGAGGGAGGAGGGAGGCTGCTGGGATTGCTTTCAATAACCCTAATCCTACTTTGTCATCAGGATTAAGCGAACTGCATTTTATATTGTTTATGTCTGACGTGCAATGTCCCCTTGGCATTTTTATTTTCTTAAGTTTTGGAATAGTTCCTTCTTAAGAGGTATTCAATTGCATTCTTTCTCATTTACGTTTAACTTTGTTCTTTGCGCGATATTGACGCTCTTTTTATATTTCTCTATTTTTAATTGTCTCTCACAAAGGTCTTAATTTAGGAGGAGTAGAGTATTCCATTTTTGAAAATTACTAATGGGGGATGGAGGATGGGTTTGGTCAGTCCTGCTGGGTTAGTTCGAGCCTGAGAGCTCTGAGGCATAAATTCACCATTAATGGCCCAGGGAATTGCCAAATCCCGATCCAGCACATGGACTTGGTTTTCCATCACTGGGATGCCAGGGTTAAGCCAGAGCCCAGGAAAGCCGCTATTCTGCAGGAGAGACAGCTGAGGAGAGGAATAAGGAGGGAGTCTCTTCTAGAGACATTCAGCTCAGCTGAATCATTTAAATAACATTCAATTTGTATTTTGACTGAGGTGTCCCTATGTGCCAGCCTCCTGCCCAGTGCTAGGGTTAAAAGAAGAAGAAAACCTCATCCTTGCCTTGAGTCACTTTCAGGCTAGTGGGGGAGGGAGAGAGGAGATGCATTAATAAGCTATTGGTGAAGCCCTCTCGCCTGTTCATCTCCTTCTGTGCTCCTGCATCATGTCAAACCTCCCAGATGGAAGGTATGTTTGGACATAAGACTAAAAATATAGGCCATATGCATTTAACATTTTTTTCTTTTTTTTTTTAAA
>NW_028033377.1:0-550 GCF_054177405.1 Leptonychotes weddellii
AATTAATACTATTCCAAACTACGTAATAGAATGGCATCAGATTGCCCCTATGGATCTTGGCCTGACAGTTTGTTTTTGCTTAGAACTTTTTGGCAAAGGCTGTTTGCAGATACTATTATCTTGGGCAACTGAAACACAGTTTTACTTGTTTGTTTGTTTGGTTATTTATTGACTTCTACATGTTTCAGAGAGGGCACTTAGAAATCTTTTCTATCAATGTGCAAAAAGGAACAGAAAGGAGGTAGAAGTTCTGGAATGTTTCTTATAGTTACATGTGAGACAAACAAGGCATAAAAAGACACCTACCAAACATGGGCAGGACTTCTGCTGGTACTACCAGGACAGGACAAACCCCAAAAGCAGATATCCATAAATTACACTGGCAACTTAAGCCTATTTTACCAATGGGAAGGGACCACATGAAGGGGGTGATGTTAATATAGTCATCATCAATTATCTTTGCTACCCATTTTATGTATTTCCTTATTTAATCCCCTAAAAACTGCCTCATGTGACTTTAATAGTCTCATGTAACTGACAAGCAAATAAG
>NW_028033378.1:0-550 GCF_054177405.1 Leptonychotes weddellii
GGGTTCCGTGAATCTGCCGGCACGGCTCACAGGGCTCCGAGAAACGTCCCGCTCGCCAGACGGCAGGCTTGCAGGCCACGGTGCCCTCAGCCGCAGCTGCAGGGAAGGAGGCAGAGGGCAGGCTGCGGGGAGGGGGCGCCCCTCTCCCACTCCTGCTCCTGCTTACCAGCCTGGAGGCTCTCCCAGCAGGTGCTCCGGGGTCTTGACTTCCTTACTGGGGCCTGAGTGACGACATCACTGGCCGCTGGTGACCCGTCGGACCTGCACCCCTGCGGCTCTGCTCTAGAGGTCCGGGGAGGGGGCGGGGAGGGCGGAGACCGACCACTCCCACCCCCTAACCACCCGGGGGGGTCTCCTGGGAACCAGCCCCTGCCCCCCCCACCCCCGTGTGGGCCAGAAGCCGCCTCGTTAACATGACAAAAGACACTTTGTGGTTCTGGGCGCTCAGGAAATTCCCAGGGGGCTCTGGGCCAGAAATGGCCTGAAGACCAGCTGAGTATTTCTTATTAGGAATCGCAATATCACGACTGCGTGAGCACCGGGGGCATGG
>NW_028033379.1:0-550 GCF_054177405.1 Leptonychotes weddellii
CCTAGTCATTCTGTTGAGGGGTGGTTGAGGGAATGTACAGAGTCCAAATTAGTGACCATGACCCAAGCAAGATGCACCTGTTTTATAGGAACCGTAGGGTTGCTGGCCTCTTGTTCTCCAGCCTGTCTTCTGGGGGAGGGTCCTGCCGTGCTGTTACTCAGGCAACCCTGTTTGGGCAGTTGCCCTGCCCCCTGTGGCGGGGGATGGGCTCAGTGGGCTCAGTCTGGGGGCTGGCCTAAAGTCCTTTCCCTGCCACTACCAATGTGCGAGTCTGTGCCCCGTCCCCAGCGCGGGAGGCTATCGCTCAGAAGCGGTGTAGGATCCCGATGGCCAGGCTCCCTCCTGCTGCTCTTTATCCTCCAGTATCTTCCTGCAGAATCATGGCTCCCCACTACATACCTCAAAATCAACTGCCTGGGATATTGTTTGTAGAGATCCAGATATATCTTCTTATATCTCAGGCTGATTTCCTGGGTGTTCAGAGTGGTCTGGTAGATATCCAGCTCAATTCAAAGACCGGTTCGAAAAGGGTCCCTTACACCTCCACCGT
>NW_028033380.1:0-550 GCF_054177405.1 Leptonychotes weddellii
CCTCTCAAATAATAAAAATCTTTAAAAAACATAATAAAGCAATAAAAATGCACACATAGAGGCACCTGGGTAGCTCAGTTGGTTGAGCATCCAACTCCTGATTTCAGCTCAGATCATGATCTCAGGGTCCTGGGACTGAGCCCTGCACAAAGCCTGCTTGAGATTCTCTCTCTCCCTCCCCCCTGCCCCTCCCTCCTGCGCTTGCTCTCTCTCTCAAATAGTAAATCTAAAGAAAATGCACACATAACTATGTAGCAACTGCTAGTAAATGGTTACCTCTGGGAAGTGTGGAAAACATTTAGTTGATTTCTATTTTGTTTCTTAAATGGTTTGCAAAATGTGTAACAAAGTGTCCCATTACCTAGTCGCTGGTCACAGGGGCATTTTTATATTTTAATATTTTATGTGGTTAAGATACTTTCTAGATTAATTTAAAAATTTTAATGAACAGAGAAGGAACTGGGCACAGGGTGAAGAATGGCGGAGAAGTAGGGTGCATCTCTGTGAGTGAAGATCTCTCAGAAAGGAAGGCAAAATAGTTGAGTTTGGG
>NW_028033381.1:0-550 GCF_054177405.1 Leptonychotes weddellii
TCTAAGATCTGTACCTCTGAAACAAATAATGCAATATATGTTAAGAAAAAAAAAAGAAGAAGAAGAAGGTAGCGGGAGGGGAAGAATGAAGCAGGGGAAATCGGAGGGGTGGACGAACCATGAGAGACGATGGACTCTGAAAAACAAACTGAGGGTTCTGGGGGGGAGGGGGGTGGGAGGATGGGTTGGCCTGGTGGTGGGTATTGAGGAGGGCACGTTCTGCATGGAGCACTGGGTGTTATGCACAAACAATGAATCATGGAACACTTCTTCTAGAACTAATGATGTAATGTATGGGGATTAACATAAGAATAAAAAAAAAGTACACAATTAATGAAAAATTCTACCTCATTTGTTTCTCAAGTGGATGATAAGCATGTAAACTGCAGAAAATGTGTATCAGCATTGTATCACCGTGGGACCTTGATAGTAACCCTGAACTCACAAAAGTAAGGAGACACAAATCTGCTGAAAAATGTCAGCATCTACTTTAAAAACTAGTCGTAACTCATATAAAACCATGACCAAAAATCATAATGTCGCACGTGAG
>NW_028033382.1:0-550 GCF_054177405.1 Leptonychotes weddellii
CCTGGGATCATGACCTGGGCCGAAGGCAGCCACTTAACCGACTGAGCCACCCAGGCGTCTCTTAACTAATATCTTTGTTTCTACCTCAGTCCCCTATAACCTATTCTTCACAGGCCACTAGAGAGATACATTTTTTTTAAAGATTTTATTTATTTGACAGAGAGAGAGAGACAGCGAGAGAGGGAACACAAGCAGGGGGAGTGGGAGAGGGAGAAGCAGGCTTCCCGTGGAGCAGGGAGCCCGATGTGGGGCTCGATCCCAGAACCCTGGGATCATGACCTGAGCCGAAGGCAGACGCTTAATGACTGAGCCACCCAGGTGGCCCAGAGATACTTTTTTTTTTTAAGATTTTATTTATTTATTTGACACGGAGAGAGAGAGCACAAGCAGGGGGAGTGCAGGCAGAAAGAGAGGGAGAAGCAGGCTCCCCACTGAGCAAGGAGCCCAATGCAGGGCTCAATCCCAGGATCCTGGGATCATGACCTGAGCCAAAGGCAGACACCTAATGACTGAGCCACCCAGGTGCCCCACTAGAGAGATAATTTTAACA
>NW_028033383.1:0-550 GCF_054177405.1 Leptonychotes weddellii
GCACCGTTGTCTATGGAGGCGATATAAACAAGACCAGGCTCAAGACAGTCTTAATGGCACAAGTGAGTTTCATGAACTTATATTCCCAGTATGCCTGCTCCTCACGTGTTGCTACTCCTCATCCAACTCACCTGCATGGTTGAGGTGCCATGAAGTATACAGGATGAAGCAACATACTTCTTACATACCTAGAAATCATGAGTCTAGAAACCAAGGGATGGACACGGGGATGGCACTTCTCACTATCACACTAAATATGCAAAGTTTGTGCCTCCAATCTTTATGACTCCGTGCATTGCAGACTTAGAAATTTTAGCATCCCAGGAATAACGTGCCTACCAGGAAACACTACAATTAGCTCACTGAATTGAAAGTTGAGGCTCTAACTTAGCCATTTGTGGTTCCTATTTCCTCTGAATGAACAAGCTAAAAAATGGGATTACTATGTTGTTTAGAGTACTTGCTCTAGATCTCAAAGGGAAATAATATTGCCACAACACACTGAGTCTGGAAAGAGTATGAATTGAGCACAAGGGATACCAAAAGGCGA
>NW_028033384.1:0-550 GCF_054177405.1 Leptonychotes weddellii
AATTTTAACTTATTTTTAGTTCTAATTTTGAGCTGTTTTTGGTGTGTAGTATAAGGCAAAGGTCCACCTTTATTCTTTTGCATGTCGACATCCAGTTGTGCCCTTGATCATTCATCATTATGCCAAGAAAAAAATTTCCTCTGATATATAAATGAAAAGCTTTCTAATTTTTTAAAGTCATAGGACATTACCTCTAGAACTCTGTTTACAGGTACTTAGTCCAAATGCTTTCAAACAGGTCAACTGATGTATCCAAGGCCATCCAGGCACCAATCCTGGTCTCAGCTTATGCACTAGGATCTGCACCAACCCTGATCCTCATTGTGCTGGTATTTGGAGATGGGGCCTTTGAGAGGCAATTAAGTGGAGAGAGTGGAACCCTTGTGATGGAATTAATGCTCTTATAACAAGAAGCAGGAGAGATCTTGCTTCCTCTCTCTCTCCACCATGTGAGGACACAGCAAGGAGGCCACCATCTATAAATCAAGAAAAGAACTCTCCCAAGAACCCTACTGCCCTGGCACCCTGATCTTAAGACTTTCAACCTCCA
>NW_028033385.1:0-550 GCF_054177405.1 Leptonychotes weddellii
ATTGTAAAGAAGGTCCAGCTCAGGGGCTCTGTTCACTTTTATTTATGAACAGAATATACATGCATGCCTGATACATGCATCACCTAGAACATTTTTTTCTGGATAATAGCTTCTGTCCTCTAAGAACATTTTATCTACATAGTAACAATAATCAACCTTTCCTGAACATGTAATTATGTGCAAATGTCGTACCTTGATTTATCTACAGTACCTTATTTAAACCTCACCATACCAGGTGAGGTTTAACAGATGTGAAAATTGAGGCTTACAGAGATTAACTTGCCAAGAAAACACATGAATAAATTTCCAAATGAGAATTTTGATTATTATTCTCTGACTTCAAAGCCCAGGCATATAATCTCTATGCAATACTGTCTAACTATGATGCCAGTAGTAGGATATTTATCTTAATTTATCTTAATTATAGAAAACGCTACGCTGTCCCATTTACTTGTCAGATATGAGCTTGAGGAAAGAATTTTGCTATCAATATTTAGTTTCAACATAATCTAAGATCTACATAGCAAGCAGCCCAATTACCATTGAACTG
>NW_028033386.1:0-550 GCF_054177405.1 Leptonychotes weddellii
CTGCTTCTCCCTCTGACCCTCCCCCCTCTCATGCTCTCTCTGTCTCATTCTTTCTCTCCCAAATAAATAAATAAAATCTTTAAAAAAAAAAAACTTATCTCTAATTGTGAGCTCAAAGGTATTGTCACCTGGGAAGCAACTCGGGAAAATATTTTGGAAAACTGGCATCTTCACGTCTAATGGTGTGCTGGTAAAGACAACTGGTTTTCTGCTGGGAAAATGGGTGTATATATTTATAAATATATGCATGTATAGATGTATATATGCACATATATATAGACACACATATAAAAGTTTATTCTAAACCTGATTAATACAAATGACATGGAGTAAGCTATTTGCAAATAATAATAAAACATACAATATTTTTTGTAAATTCCATACAATCAGTTGGTTTTCATAGAATGGTTTCATTGATTTTTTTTATGTTGTGTTAATCCCCATACATTACATCATTAGTTTTAGATGTAGTGTTCCATGATTCATTGTTTGTGCATAACACCCAGTGCTCCATGCAGAACGTGCCCTCCTCAATACCCACCACCAGGCC
>NW_028033387.1:0-10183 GCF_054177405.1 Leptonychotes weddellii
ATCTTAGAATTTCTTCACTTCTGTTCTAGGTACTTCCCCAACAAAGCGAGAATCAACACTGCATTTTAATAAGTGAAGGACTGAGAAGTCCTGCCAGGAATAATTCTATTTAAGATTCTGGACTCCTTAGTCTGGCCTAAGAGGCTCTTTACCACTTGACTCCTGCCTGCCATTCACTGATGTTAGAAAGAATGTGCTAGGGATGCCTGGGTGGCTCAGTTGGTTAAGCGTCTGCCTTCAACTCAGGTCATGGTGCCAGAGTCCTGGGATCGAGCCTGGCATCGGCCTCCCTGCTCAGCAAGGAGGCTGCTTCTCCCTCTGCCTGCCGCTCCCCCTGCTTGTGTGCTCTCTTAACCTGTAATGCCTCCACGTTGTTGACCTCATCCCTCATTCAGTTAATCTTTGCTAGCTTTCTCATCTGCATTTTCATGACAGTATGTTGTACCTCTGTCATAAAGTTATTATCCAGTTTATGTTGTTTATGGATTGGATCTTTTTTTGTTAAACTAGGTCCTTCTTGAGGATAAAGACCTATGTTCATACTGTACCGTGCACTTGGCACAATGCCTAATGGTTGTAGAGTAGACACTTAATGATAGAATGAATGGTTGAGCCACTGAATGAAGGCAGGTTGGAACTCAGCCTGGTGTTATGGAGAAACATTAGTATTCTAACTGGTCTTCATATCCATTTTATATATATTTTCTGGTGCAAGTTTCGTACACTTTTTTTTTTTTTCCAAATGATACTTGTGGCTGTCCATTGCTTGAGAATTAATAAGTCCATGCTCTGTACTATGATATTCAAGATACTCCATGGTCTAGCTTTAGTTCTCCTTCCTAGTTTATCTCCCACTATTCCTTAGTTTGTATTCTCCCAGCCAAATGTGACTACATTTTCATGATCAGACTCTTTGTGGCTTTGCTCAGCTGATACTTCTGATATTATATTCCCGTCTCAGCCTATTGAAATCCCAGTACCCTTCAAGACTTACCTCAGGTTTTCTCTCAACTCTTAAAATGGAAAAAATGGGGTCCTATCTGATCCTGGCACATTGGGCTCTCTTAATTTAAAATTAGTTAAAATGTATCTCTTATCGTTATGGATGTAATTTTTATATCTTCTGGTGGAGGACAGAGATCTTACACTCAGTACTTTGCTTATAGTAGATATGTAATACATTTTTTTCAATTAGGCTATTACATAGGGTGTAGAAATAAAGATAAGAATTGTAATGAGATCATTACTTGGTTAAAATATTAGGCAGGTTGTAATAGTGTTAAGTGATACAAACTCATAATATCTACACATGGGATTAAAGTGACTTTTGTTTTTACTACATGATTTATGAGGAGGTTAGTTGAGGAGAGCCAAGGGTAAATATTAGTTGATCTATGTAAATGTCTTATTTTATGTAAATATGATGTAGTGTTACTCTTTTTAGTTCTTAGTGTACATCTGAAGAAAACATGAAATCTAAATAAAAATTTTTCCTTTCTTTTGTAGGAATCAAGGAAGGACTGAGGTAAGATTATTTCTGTGAAAATTTTATTTAAAACATGAGATTATTTTACTATGTATTAGTAATAGTAAAGAGAAGGTGGTGTTTGCATTCTGGAAAACTCCACATCAAACTAGTGGCTGATGGTGAGGAGCACATAACAGCATTGTGTGAATGAATGGACTTCTTTTTAGTTGTTCATTCTTAGCATTTTTCTGCTTTGACCTAAACTATCCCCTCTCAGTACTGTTGCTTATCTCTTTAATACTTTAACATTATTTCAGCGTGGCAAAGGCATTTGGTCTGGATTTTTCAGGGCTTTAGGTTTTGACCCATTAAGTCCAGGACATAATTGTGGTACCTATCACATAGTAGAGAAATATTTAACAAATGCTTCATAATCTTTCCTATGTGGTTGGGATATTAGTATTTTATGTTTATAAATCTTTTGATGTAAAATGTGATGTTCCTTTGGGGAGATCTAGTATATAGTAAAAATCATTTTGAAAGAACAACTGCTAGTATGTGTTTTTATTCTAAACCTCAGTGTTGCATTATCTTTATAAATATTTAGTTGTGGGGTGCCTGGGTGGCTCAGTCGGTTAAGCGTCTGCCTTCTGCTCAGGTCATGATCCCAGGGTCCTGGGATCGAGCCCTGCATTGGGCTCCCTGCCCAGCGGGAAGCCTGCTTCTCCCTCTCCCACTCCCCCTGCTTGTGTTCCCTCTCTCACTATGTCTCTCTCTGTCAAGTAAATAAAATCTTTAAAAAAATATAAATAAATATTTAGTTGTATTTGTTAAAATATTCAAAAATGAAACAGCACCATGTACTCCTACAGTAGTCATTAAAACCTAAAAAAAGAAATATATTTTCTGCTTATGGGAGTGTTTAAGCATTCTTAGTTAATAGCTCACTTTTTCACCCTTTAAGTACAATTGCTTTTTTAATACTCTTAAAATACTCACTTATTCAGCAAATACTGTTTTCCTTCTATGTGCCAGGCATTTTGCTGTATATTTATTTGTATTTGTTATATATTTAAATATATATTTAAGTATATGTGTTCATAAGGATATAAATGTAACAAGACATGATCCCTTGAAATCACAGACCTTAGGGAAAAAAAATTATTTCTGTTTTGGAAATAGAATTTCTTCAGCCATAAACCAGAGAACACATTCAAAAGCTGTCTCCTATCTTTATAATGGTAGATTAGTCCCACCCATTATTCTGACAAATGGGAATATATTCTCTCTCTAAGATTTATTTATTTTATTTGGGGTGGGGAGGGGCAGAGAGAGTCTTAAGGAGACTCTACGCTGAGCACGGAGCCTGACGTGGGGCTTGATCTCACAACCCTGAGATCACGACCTGAGCCCAAACCAAGAGTTAGATGCTTAACTGACTCCACCCAGGTGCCCCAGATTCTCTTTTTATGACTAGTATTAAGGATTTTTAAAAATAAAGTTTTAGGTAAATGTTTAATAAAATGTCTAGAAACGAAGATTCACATTTTTAAAGAAGTATTTGATTTAATCAGAATTTCTGTGAAAGATACTTTGAATACATAAGTCTGTTGTAATAAGCTCTTGTTAATGTGTCTGTTAGGTGTCATTTACTTTGAATGAGGATCTTGCAAATATTCACGATATTGGTGGAAAACCAGCTTCAGTCAGCACTCCTAGAGAACATCCGTTTGTCTTACAAAGTGTTGGAGGACAGACATTAACAGTCTTTACTGAGAGTTCATCAGGTAAGTGGGAATAGAATTATTTAATATGATTCCCGTACCTGTTGTATAGATGTTCTGTCTCAACATATATTTTGAGGTCATTACCAAGGCTGCTCTACCTGTTGTTCTGTCTACCTCTGTTCATATCATGCTACTTATTTCTCTAAGTACTTTCCTGTGATTAATGAAATTTTGGCTATTACTTGAAGGGTTTAGTTTCCATTTGGGGCATGAAGAAATAGAACAAAGCAGATGGAAGAGTGTGGTGCATCAAGCTGTCTCCTAGGATGTTGAAGAAACAGTATTGTGAGTTTTGCCAAGATAAGGTCATACTTGCCTGTTTTGGTAAATTGATATTCAGCAATTATAAGTTGTGCTTAAAAAAAGAATACTGCTTAATATTAGGGAATATGTTAGCCTGAATTTTTGCTTTTGTGGGTTTTGATACTAAGAGGGCATTTTTAGTGCAGAGAGATGAACTGTTTGTAATGTATTTTGGTTTTGACTTCCAAGAAGTTCTGTGTTAAGTATAGTTTGTAAATTTTGTGTGTTTGCTCTCAGATATTTTACCAGTTCAATAAATCAGAAGCAGGTGTTTCAGTTTGTGCATTAAATACAGAGGAAACTTTTTTGCAGCGTACATCTATGTTTATTTTCATTGTTATTTGATTTTTACCTTACCTGAATTTAGAATATTACTATTAACACAGCAGGGCAACTCATTTTAATGGAGCTAATTTCTCATATCTAATTTAAAAAGTTCAGGGGTGCCTGGGTGGCTCAGTCGGTTAAGCAGCTGCCTTTGGTTTGGGTCATGATCCCAGGGTCCTGGGATGGAGCCCCGCATTGGGCTCCTTGCTCAGCGGGGAGCCTGCTTCTCCCCTGCCTGCCATTCCCCCTGCTTGTGCTTGCTCTCTGTCTGTCTCTTGTTCTCTCTGTGTCAAATAAATAAATAACCATAAAAAAAATTTTTTTTAAGTTTATTGGTTGTCTAACGAAAATGATTTGTGATTATGTATCTTCATTAAACATTACAAAGAAAGCTGTAAGAAATTATAGTATGTTAAGAATGTTACTGTTTTTAAAAAAATATGTTCAGATAAATCTTTTGTGGTGTCTTAGATTACCAGGAGCTGTAAAAACTGATCTAAAAAATAAATCGGTCTCCCCCCACCCCCCACCTTGGACATAGAATGTAACAAAATGGTAAACTATAGGGGCGCCTGGGTGGCTCAGTTGTTTGAGCATCAAACTCCTGGCTGGTTTTGGCTCAGGTCATGATCTCAGAGTTGTGAGATGGAGCCCCACGTTGGTGGCGGTGGGGCTTCTCTCCCTCTGCCCCTTCCCCTGCTCTCTCTCTCTCTCTTTTTCTCTATAAAATAAATAAATCTTTTTAAAAAACCAAAATCATAAATTATAACTTTTCTATCATGTGGTTTAAGGTAACAGTTTTATTTTATTGCATTATCCTGATGCTACAGTAATTTGTAATATAGTATTATGGGAGGTAGAAAAAGTTAAACACATTCATTTTCTCTTGGAGAGGATTCAACTATTCAACAAATATTTATTGTATGCCACGTTATGCAGGGCATAGCATAGGTATATCCAAGGACTCAAATTTGTCTTGTGATTGGTAATATTCAGTAAGACCTGTTGAACCTGTGAGGTTTTCTCTACTTTTGTGGTTGTCCGTGGAGAAGAGGCATATGGCACCAAGACAGTAAACAGGAGGCAGAGCCTTGAACAAAGTTTGAACTACCTTTGCAGAGAAAGGTACCTTATTTGAGCTTTTTTACATTTTACTAAGTTGCTGATTTTTCCAACGCGTGGTTTATTATACAAAGGACAGTGATTTAGAAAGGTAAGATTTTTTTACCCTCAAAATTCATCTTCCATTTTTCATCTTATAAATCCTTTAGTATTGTGCTCTTTTTGAACATTTTGTGTTCACATTTCTGGTTATAGTATACTCCAAAGTGAATATGGTATTATAAGGATTACCTTGGCAGGGATATGGAAGAGGATCAAGATTGCCATCCTTTTTCTGGAGTTTGGACAATATGTTCTTGCTTTGTAGAACTCTGGTAGTACAAATGCAGATCTAAGTTGCTGTTAGATGCTGCACACTATAAGGAATTGTTTGCTTCTTAATCTCTGTCATTTCTGTTTGATGTCATTTTTCTTTGGCTCTCCTTGCACCTTTCTGTGCTTTAATTTTCCTTATTTGTGAAATCTAATAATAATTATTTACATTTATGTATAAATAGTAATTTTTAAAACAGAACAGCACTCTACATAATAAATGCTCAATAACTATTATTATTACTGTTATTAATTTCAGATCTCATTTTTTAAGATATAGAGATATATGGATATATGTACACATATGTATATGTGTGTGTGTGCATATATATATATATATATATATATATATATATATATTTTTTAAGTATGCTCTAGGCCCAATGTGGGGCTTGAACTCATGACCCCAAGATCAAGTGTTGCATGCTCTACTGACTAAGCCAGCCAGGTGCCCCTATATTAGATCTTATTTTTAAACACTTTAGGTTTCAAGTTTATTAAGGCATGTGCGTGCATTTTAGCTCATCTGTGTGTATATCATTTGATGAACTTCAGCCAGTAGAGATTTTTATGTTCGGTGTTTTTTGATTGCCTCGATGACCGAGAAGAAAGCTCTGTAGAGTTGTAATTAACAGTTTATTTCCTTTTCGGAGGAGTACTATGTCATTTGCCATTTCTAATCTTCAAGATCTCAGTTCCACAGCTGAGTTCTTTGAATCTCTACGAAGTCATGAGTAGACAGCAGAGGCTCGGTGACTGCATGACATATTTAAAATGCTAGATATAGGGTTGCCTGGGTGGCTCAGTCTATTGAGCATCCCACTCTTGATCTCAGCTCAGGGCTTGATCTCACAGTTGTGTGTTTGAGCCTTGTATTGGGCCTGCACTGGGCGTGGAGCCTACTTAAAAAAAAAGATATATATGTATGCATATTCTTCTGTGGGACAGGCCTGTAGCTTTCATTGGAGACTCAGAGGGATCTGTGACCCAAAAAAGCTTCAGAGTCCACACTCTAGTATTAACTTGGTTGATCAGGAACTGGCCAAAGTATGAATAACTGAGCCATTTTACAGTGAGTAAAGCCATTTATTTTACAATGAAATATACATAAAGCAGGCATTATCTTAAATATTTTTATGTTTTCCCTCAAGCATAGAGCTGTACCAGCTTATAAAAAATTGCTTTTTTAGGCTCTTCATTTTTTTTTAATAGTCCATAGGTCTATAAAATGTAGAATTTGGTAAGAAGAGTTAAAACCTCATTTGTTCAGTGTGTTGAGTTTAATTTTAATAACTTTATTCCTTCTATTAATATACATTTCGCTGGTTTTTGAGAGGTCCCCTTGAGCCAGTTTTTCTAATGATTCAGTTCTACATATTAGAGTATCTTTGTGGGGATGGAATTAGAGGGACTGATGATATCTTTTACATTGTCTCCTTAAAACTGCATTTCATGAGTGTTTTATGAACACAGTTTGTTTCTAGTTGAGTATTCCTATCTGAGGGAACATGTTTTATTTTATTTTATTTTTTATTTTATTTATTTTTTTAAAGATTTTATTTATTTATTTGAGAGAGAGAATGAGATAGAGCATGAGAGGGGGGAGGATCAGAGGGAGAAGCAGACTCCCCGCCAGGCAGGGAGCCCGATGCGGGACTCGATCCCGGGACTCCAGGATCATGACCTGAGCCGAAGGCAGTCGCTCAACCAACTGAGCCACCCAGGCGCCCGAACATGTTTTATTTTTAAGGACTGTTTGGGGTTAGCCCTTTTTCTACTCCATATTTCCCTATGAAATTCTAAATCTATTTCCCTATTAAATATTTTTATTAGCTAGTATCCTTATCTCTCTACCCTTGTCTAGGGAGAAATTCCTCATGTATTTGGTCTTTATTTTTTTCCCCTTGGGTCTTTGGTTTAGTGTTTTAATCTACCATTGGTAATTAAATAACTTCGATTTTTTAAATAATTTACACCCCTACCTTTGTTCAAACTTAGGTTTTCTTTATAATTGCAAATTCTAGACTGAAAGTTGTTGTTCATTCATCTGTTTAACAGATATTTTCAATGTTAGGTCCTGTGTTAGAATAAGACTAGTGCCTGGGTGCACTAGTGCCTTGGAGTGCCTGGGTGGCTCAGTTGGTTGAGCGTCGGCCTCCGGCTCGGGTCATGGTTCCGGGTCCTGGGATCAAGCCTATCGGGCTCCCTGCTCAGTGGGAAGTCTGCTTCTTGCTCTGCCCCTTCCCCTGCTTGTGCTGTCTCTCATTCTCTCTCTCTCAAATAAATAAATAAAAATCTTTAATAAAAAAATAAGACTAGACTTCTGTTCAGCTGGGCAGCTGGTATGTGGAAAAAATACTACAGAAAGTGTTCTAATGGAGCTATGTATAAAGAAGAAAAAAGAGTACTTTAATTGCAAGAACTGGGAAAGACTTCAAAAGTGGAGATAATGTTTGAGCTGCACCTTGAGGTAAGCGTGCCTTGAATAGGAGGAAAGAAAGTAAAGATAAAATACATGTTTCTTGCCTTCAGATATCCTGTTCTTCACTTTACTTTCTCCTGCCTGTCATACTTGGTCATAATCTATCTAAAATCCATTAAATAGTCCTGGTTACGTCAAAGCAAAATAGCTCAGTTGTGTACTTGATAGCCTAGTTTAGAGATGAAAAGTTTGAATTGGTGCAGTGGGAGTGGAAAAGAGAATCCGGTTCTAGAGATAGTGGACAGTTTTTGGTGATGAATTAATCGGGAGAATTGGGTGAGTGGGAAGTCCAGAATGGTTTCCAGGCTTTTTTGGCTTGAGCATCTTGGTAAGTGGTGAGACCATTACTGAGTTAGACAATATTGGAGGAGATGGGCAGGATTAGAGCCGATAGAACCACAGTGGCGTTTTTGCTCTAAGTTTTCATTATCTTTGACCCCTCTGCAGCATTTTCAGCAAACTGATATTTGTAGCTACTGTTTGCAGGACCTCTTTTATTTAGACTTGGGATACTTTAGTGAGCAAAATCCCAGCCACTTCATTGTGCTTACATTTTAGTAAGAGGAAACAGCAACAAATAATAAATGTAATGAGTAAATCGTATCACAGTCTAGAAGGTGGTGAATTATCTGGGAGAAAAGCAGAAAATGGGATGAGGAGTACTGGGTTGAAGGTGGGGCTATCAAGTTTAATATTTTATTTTATTTTTAAGTAAGCTCTGTACTCAACCAACGTGGGCTTCAACTCTCAACCCCTGAGATCAAGAGTTGCATGCTCTACCGACTGAGGCAGCCAGGCACCCTGGGTCTTGCAAGTTTAAACAGTGTGGTCAGCATGGGCCCATTGAGAAGATGGTATTTGAACAGCCTTGAACTCCTTCAGATGACTTAGCCATATGGAGTTAGTTAGCCAGCTAGGAGTTTTCGAGGCAGAGGGAACACATTTGCCCTAAGGTGGGAGCGAGCCTGGCACATTCCAGGAATAGCAAGGAGGTCAGTGTGGGGTGGAATAGATGGGCCAACAGGAAGAGGAATAAGTAGTAGTAGGCTAGAGAGGAAGGGAGTTGGCAGTGGCAGATAATGAAGGGATTTGTAAACCCGGAAGGATTTGGGATTTTATTCTGAGCGAAAGGGGGAGCCACTGGAGGTTTTGAGCAGAATAGAGATTTGATCTGATTTACTTTTTTTTTTTTTTTAAGATTTTATTTATTTGACAGAGATAGCGAGAGCAGGAGCACAAGCGGGGAGTGGGAGAGGGAGAAGCAGGCTTCTTTGTTTCTCACTTTATTTCTTCCTCGTTATATTTTTATTTTGGCACGGTTGATTCCTTTACTTTCTTTTTGCTAATCAGAGTAGTTCAGCAGTGTGTTCTGTAACAGTTGGTTAACCACTGTACACATTATAATAAGCCCTATTCCCTGGATACTCTAGCAGCTGAGATAATTGGAAGTATGTGAGAATTTATTTGGTGGTGGCCTGCCTTATTTACTTTCAAGCCTGAATTTGGTAACATATACCAACACCTATTTGTCTTAGATGTGTTAGTTTGAATTTGAAGAAAACTTGTATCTGTGGGAATGCTCTTTGAAGATGCTGAATTACCAGTCATGTTGGAAATACTGTATAATTTATAATGTGCCTTGTGTGGATTATCCTGCAAGAATGGTAAATGAAGGATAAATCTAGGTAGTATTTTTATTTCAAGTTGAATTTTTGTTAGTGGGAAACATTAACTTGATACATTTCCCCCATTTGTTGAGAATGGGATATTAGTTGTATAATTTGCAGAGGTTTGAATTAAGTTTTACTTAGATGTGTATGTGGTTCTTAGTGTTCAAACTACACCTATTTCTTCTTCTTCTTTTTTTTTTTTTTTAAGGTTTTATTTATTTATTTGTTAGAGAGAGAGAGAGAGCACAAGCAAGGGGAGCAGCAGGCAGAGGGAGCCTGATGTGGGACTCTATCCCAGGACCCTAGGATCATGACCTGAGCCGAAGGCAGACGCTTAACTGACTGAACCACCCAGGCGTCCCAAGCTGTTTCTTCTTTTGTTGAATTTTTTTTTTTTTTCTTATCATTGCCTTTAGACATGAGTTATGTTCTGTTGCTTAAATCTGCACCATATGCTTATTACTAGTTACCATGCAATGGGACTCAGATTTTATTTAGCCTTATGTATCATAATTGTAATTGTAATTATTTTGTATTGTAATTATTGTAATTATTATTATTGTAATTGTTTACAATTTATTGTAAACAAAATTGTTTACAGTTTACAAGTTATTTGAGTTATTTTATATCCCTTTAGTGCAGTGGTTCTTGAACTTTTGGTTTCAGGAAGTAACATTTTTATGAAAAAAACCTGTTTTTTTATTTTTTTATT
>NW_028033388.1:0-550 GCF_054177405.1 Leptonychotes weddellii
AAAAAAAAAAAAAAGAAGTAAGATGGTGAGCTGTGGCCAGGAGCACTGTCCCTCTGGATAAATGCATTTTGAGTCTCCTCCTCTGAGAAGCCCATAGCTCTTGAATATGCTGTTTTCCCATTCATTTAAAAATTCCCTCATAAGATTCTTTCATCTTTGCACTTGACTTTGCCCACTTACACAGTCCAAGAAGACTTTAAAGCTCCTTGCTATCGACTGTTATGACTAAGGGTTTATAAATGATGCAGAATTTATAGAAGGCAGACTGTTTTAAGAAGGGGGAAGTAGGATGGGGCCAGAGGAGCCTATGCTTTGGGGTGGTCTCTTACCGGCTCTGCGGCTCTGGCAAGGTAATGAACTTCCATTTTCCAAATGTGAAGGTAGCATGTTCTCACCGAGGCTCCTGTGGCTTCTCGATGGGAAAATAGAGCTGTGTCTGCTACAGAGGGCAGTAAATGGTTCCTGCATTTCCCAATTCCTCTTGGGGGTTATTTCACTGAGCAAATATTCCCTGAGCGTCTTCTCTGTGGTATGTTCCATCAATACACAG
>NW_028033389.1:0-550 GCF_054177405.1 Leptonychotes weddellii
AGACTGATGAATCACAGACCTGTACCTCTGAAACAAATAATACATGTTAAAAAAAAAAAGAAGAAGAAGAAGATAGTAGGAAGGGAAAAATAAAGGGGGGGCAAATTGGAGGGGGAGATGAACCATTAGAGACTATGGATTCTGAGAAACAAACTGAGGGTTTTAGAGGGGAGGATGCGTTAGCTTAGTGATGGGTATTAAGGAGGGCATGTATTGAATGGAGCACTGGGTGTTACACACAAACATTGAATCATGGAACACTACATCAAAAACTAATGATGTAATGTATGTTGACTAACATAACATAATAAAATAAAATGTAAAAAAAATACTCGCTGGTATATATATTTTCCATACTATTTAGTTACTCTTGTCTTATACGTATATCTTGTCTCCCAACTAGAATAAAATCTTCTTAGAGTTCAAGGGTACAGCTCACATTATTAAAAAACAGCAATGTGACAGACTTTGGACTAGGTGCTGGGGATATGGTAAAAACAGCTATTATTTATGAGCACTTACTATAAGCCACATCATTAAGCACTTCACA
>NW_028033390.1:0-550 GCF_054177405.1 Leptonychotes weddellii
AGATTTTTGTTGGCTGGTTTGTATAGAGAAACAGCTGTTGCAGCTGTTAATTACAGCCCTCTCTCCTCTTAGGAACCAATTATGTGCCCATGAGGGTTGGATAAAGAAAGATTAAAATTATAGGCACCAGGCTATACTCATAATTGTCATCCCATTTTGAAAACCATAGATCATTTCTTGATTAATTGTATTGTACTATTCCTTCTTTTAGAAAAATTTCCTACTCTTGTACTCCCCAATTTCTTATTCAAACAGAGTGATTAAATAATGTTAAATCTTTTCAGTCTACTCTAATCTTTAACAAACTTCCTAAGTGTGTAGGAATTCCAGGTAAGGCTCCAGCTAGTAGAGCGTCATATAGAGAAGAATTTGATGTGCTCCTTCCATACAAAAGTAACCAGAAAATCCAATATTTTCCTATTGTATTCTTATAAAAATGCATTTTCAAATCTCAAAAGGTGCCTCACATCAATCTATTGAATAAATACTTATTAAGCACTTATTTACAACAGGAATGTTCTAGACTTTGGGACTATGTCGAAAAATGGAT
>NW_028033391.1:0-550 GCF_054177405.1 Leptonychotes weddellii
TTTTAACTGCTACACAGTATTATAATGTATCCCATTTCATGTATTTATTTATTTTAATTACAATCAATGTTGCAGTTAGCAATTTGGTACCTGTCCCTGGAAACACATGTGTATGAGTTTCTCTGCAATATATCTAAAAGCAAACTTAACACATTTACTAGATATTGGTGCTCTTCAAAGCAGGGGTTCCTAATATGTGCATTACATGTTCATATCCATATCTATTTTCCAGGGGTTAAAGAGGTTGTTTTGATTTTTTTTTCTTATACTTAGAGGATTTTAATTCATGTTTAGGATACCAAACATTTTATATATATATAAAATATATATTCTCTCCATAAAATTATATATATATATAGTTAACTTTTTAAAAATTAAAAAGTTTTGGCATTCCTATACACCAACAACAAGACAGAAGAAAGAGGAATTAAGGAGTCGGTCCCATTTACAATTGCACCCAAAACCATAAGATACCTAGGAATAAATCTAACCAAAGAGACAAAGGATCTGTACTCAGAAAACTATAAAATACTCATGAAAGAAATTGAGG
>NW_028033392.1:0-550 GCF_054177405.1 Leptonychotes weddellii
CAGGCAACCTCCCAGTCTCAGGCTCCTGACTTAGGGATTGCTGGTGGTGATGAGCTCCCAGGATTGTGGGGAAGATCAAATGCCACAAAGGGTGTGAAGGTGTCTCTCAGTGACAGCGCAGTTAGTCATGGCCATCCTCACTGTAGAAAACCGAGGCTGGCGTTTCCCTCATGTCTGTCCCTTAAATATTCCCAAACTCACCAGGATTACACTTCCCTCCTTGGCCTCTTCATTTCCTGCCCTGCAACCATGACTAATTTAAAATTGTAAACTGGGAAGCGACCTTAGAGCAGGACTAGCCCAATTGGGGAAACCGAGGCACGGGGAAGCGGCAGGCTGTGGCAGAGCCAGACCCCAGCCAGAAGGCCCAGCCCAAGGCCCCTGCTTCCCCTCCCTCTGCCACTGGCTCCCTGGGGTCTCCTCCAAGCCCACCCTGGATTCCGTGCCAGTTACTCTCACGGAGAGCAGAGACCATAAGCTAACGAGCTGGAAACTGGAAAAGGGGCTCTCCGCAGCTGGAGGCTAATTTGCCTCGGGCCTGTTTTTTTTT
>NW_028033393.1:0-550 GCF_054177405.1 Leptonychotes weddellii
TTTCCTAAATCATCCCCCTCAATGTGGGGTAATGAATACTCAGAGTTCAAGGACTGTGCATTTTTATCTCTTTACTCAACACCACCATACCATCTGGGTAAAGAAAGAAAGAGATATCAAAAACAGTTAATTTTTATTAAATTCATGGAGGCAAAATAAATCACTGGGTTCAAGTATGTGCCTTAAATACATTTTTGTATCATATATGTAAGCACATAAAGTAGTTGTGGATGCTAAGTGTAGGGGAAGATGAAAGACCTACAAATTATTTGGAAAATAATTTTACCAAAGACCTCTTATCTCGGTGTTTACAAGATATTTGACAACTTAACTTGACTCTGCTCTAGTTTGCTGATGATCAGATTGAGACAGGAAAACCAAAGGGACCCCATAAGAGAAAAAGCTGGGGTTTTTTCCCTTTGCTTTTTTTCTGGCTTCTTCTTCTAGCACCTACACCCTACCTCACTCTACACATGCCTGGTACTGCAAATAGCATATGTCCTCCTTGTAAGGGACAAAGATGTGATGATATCACTGGAGTCTTCCAGCA
>NW_028033394.1:0-550 GCF_054177405.1 Leptonychotes weddellii
CCACCCCAAGAGGGCCCTCCTCTCAAGAAGGTCACCCAGGGGCGCCTGGGTGGCTCAGCCGGTTAAGCATCTGCCTTCAGCTCAGGTCATGATCTCAAGGTCACGGGATTGAGCCCCACATCAGGCTCTCTGTTCGGTGCAGAGTCTGCTTCTCCCTCTCTCAAATAAATAAATAAAATCTTAAAAAAAAAAAAAAAAAGGAAGGTGACCCAGTGCAGAGCCCCAGGAAGACATGGTTTATCTTCTTCCTCTAGACGTTGGTTACTAGATACAGTGCCGAGAACTGCTGCAGTTCCTCACTTCTAACCTGGGGAAGGGCCTGTTCTGAGCAGGACAGGGCAGGGAGGTGGAAAAGAACTTCGGTCCTTGAAGACGCTGATGAGCTTCTAAATCACTGGTTCTAAACCTTTGAATAAGGTTGGAATAACCTGTAAAGCTTTTATTTATTTATTTATTTATTTATTTATTTATTTATTTATTTTTTATTCTTATGTTAATCCCCATACATTACATCATTAGTTCTAGATGAAGTGTTCCATGATTCATTGTT
>NW_028033395.1:0-550 GCF_054177405.1 Leptonychotes weddellii
TGGCTCTCTAGTTGAACCTGAACCTGATACCCAGCAGAGACCCGCTCGGTTCTTCAGACTTGGAAGGAATGAATAGATTTTGTGAGGCAGGGACTACTATGCCCATTTAGCAGATGAGACAACAGAGGCTTTGGACGATTATCCGCCAAGGTCAGCCGGGCGACTCCACACCGGGATCGCTCCCCTTCCTCGGACTGCCCGATAGGCTTCGTGGCAAACCTGTCCCATCAGGGATATTTATATCCCTTCCAGGTGAAGAGCCTGCCTGACTTCTCACGGTAAGTGGAAGGAGACAGTGGCGCTGCTGGGTCTCGCCTCATCCCCCCAGAGCACGTTCTCACGACACATCTGGATGTGGTTGGCCGCCCCTCGTGTGGAGTGCCTTTTTATAGACTTGTAATGGAATTGTCTTGGGCTTTGTAAATCCCAGCTTGCCCTTTCAAAGATGATCCCACCTCCAGCTGGAGGTCGGAAGCGTTTTCTTTGTTTTCCTGGCAGCAGTAGACAGGTGTTTGAAAGTGGGTCCTCACATCATGGGGGAAAAGCAGTC
>NW_028033396.1:0-550 GCF_054177405.1 Leptonychotes weddellii
AGCATCAGAAATGAATCATTTAAATTTGCATCTCAAACATAAACTAGAGAGACAGAATATATAATATTTCCTGAAATTATGAAGCTCATTTTGTGTTCTAAACATACTTCGTGAAACAAGAGAGGAGAATTTCTTTAAACTTAATTATTAACAAAAATGGTTCAACTCTAAGGCTCTGGCTCATATATATATATATATATATATATAATATACACAACAATATTATAGACATCTATATATAATATGTATTATGTGTAAATAAAATTAAAATAGTATTATCTTTTCTTATATCTTGCACCTAAATGTTGGTACACATTTGGAATTTGTGTGTATGGGAATAATCTGATGTAAAAAATTTTTAATTGCATTTTTATCTTTGGAAAGGGTATGTATTATCTAATTGTTTATTCATCCTTTATCTAGTTATTCATCATCCATATTTTGGTCAATGGACTCTGGAAAATGTTTTTTTCTTTCTGGAGAATATTCTTAATTCCATGTATGTTAATATATCCTAAAATATTAGGAATAAATGAAGATTTTTTTTTTT
>NW_028033397.1:0-550 GCF_054177405.1 Leptonychotes weddellii
GTTCCCTTTACCAACATATCTACATGTTTAATTGGTACAATAAATTGTTAAATTACCGAGGAGCACTTTTTAAGAAACTGATTACTCATTTGTCTCTATAAAACCATTCCTAGAAAGATACCTCAAGATTGACACTTAGAATCATAGAATGTTGGAAATGGAAGGGATCAGCCAGCCCCCTCTCTGCCTTGGTGCTGGCATTTTACCAAGGAGAGCTCTAATTCTGAGAAAGCTGAAGGCAAACACCGTGTCCTCTGTTGCAGAGCAGCAGAGTCAGAAGGAAAGCCCATGTCTTCCAACTCCATGCTATTCCCTCTCCAGAGCTAAAGAGGTCAATTACACCAGAAGTCACTTGAATGAAATATCAGGCTGGATTTTAAGGAAGAAACAATTGTTTCTTAACACCACTACCAGCAAACTTGCTTGGCAAATACAGTTCTTATATACATAGGAAGAGAACATGAGCTCTTATAAAAATGGGCTTAGAAGGCAGTAAGCTGCCTCAAGGTCCTGAGAATGCCATCTCTGTGCCTTGAAAAGGAATTGAGGA
>NW_028033398.1:0-10183 GCF_054177405.1 Leptonychotes weddellii
AAACACATAAATCCTTTAACAAACACTTTTATAACTAAACCTTTATGCATGTACTCAATTACGTTTATGGTAAATTGTTAGAAGTAGAATTGCTTGGTCTAAGATAATGTCTCTTAAGGCTTTTATTTTCATTTTTATGTATTTTTTATTTTTTTAAAGATTTTATTTATTTGAAAGAGAGCAAGAACGAGCAGTGGGGAGGGGCAGAGGGAGAGAGAGAGAGAAGCAGGCTTCCCGCTGAGCAGGGAGCCTGACGCAGGGCTCCATCCCAGGACCCAGAGATCAGGACCTGAGCTGAAGGCAGATGCTTACCGGACTGAGCCACCCAGGCGCCCCTCTCTAAGGCTTTTAACACACAATGCCAAACTGCCCTCTGGACAGGTTGCTCCAGCAATGTACTGATAATTTCCTTTGACAATAGCAGGTTTTCGAATTTTTAATCAAAGTAACTCTCTTAAAATGAAAAATCATCAAAACACTGTTAGCATTACCCTTCTTCAAAACCATTTTGTAAATATCAATTTACTGGTTTGCTAACTTTGGTCATTCAACAACAAGTATTAGGGATGTACCCAGAAGCGCCAAGAATTAAGCTAGAAGATACTGGGGACACACAGGGGAGGAAGGCACAGCCCTTGCCCTTGAAGGTTTTATAGTTTCCCTTGCAAATGGGGTATGTAATAGAAACAATCCCAGAAGACGTGATGGACGCTACAGAAAGGAACTCCTGACTCTCTTCAGTGTCCGCTAAAATAGTTCCCACACAGGGGGTCATATTTGAGCTGTACTGAAGGACAAGCAGGAGTTTGCTAGGCAGAGTAGAGAAGGAAAGGCAATGCAGACTGAGAAAACGGCATGTCCTGAGTGAAGCTCAGAACGCAAAGGATTCTGTGGCGGCAGTGGCATGTTTTATGCGGCAAACTGATGAGAAATGGGGCTGTAGAGAGACTGAAATCTTATGTCCCCTGCTAGGACCACATCCATAAGTTTTGGGGAGCAATGACAAGATTTTATGTAGAGGACTGGCATGATCCACTTTGCATTTTAGAAATCTGTACTTAGAATAAAGCGATCACAGGACATTCTCTGGGCAAGCGTACCACACCCTAAGGAGGACCCCACCTGAGCCCAGGCTGGGAAAACAGCGGCATTACACACTCTCCCTTGTTGACATTGTTGCCCCGACCACACATGAGACTGAAGGAGAACAGCAGTCTTCTGACCTCTAGGATATCAGATCAACAAGCCACAGCATCACAGACCTGCAAGTCCCCTTCAACTCTACCCGGTCCTAAACTCTCATTTTCACAGGTGACAATGCCTAGAAGCATCTTGCCAAAGGTCACACACGGGATGCCGACCCACTTTTATTGGGAATGTGCTTACAAAGTGTTACTTTATAGTATGAGATTTCTCAGCTGAAAAAGATGTTCCTATGAATTTCAAAATCATTGGTTGATACAGTTTAATGACATTTATTCCTTAAGGATGACAGGCAAAAATTTGAAATAGCATTTAAAATAGATTGGAGTATTGCCAAATATTCAGCATAATGGAAAGTAACTTCTATTTTTTTTGTTTTGTTTTGTTTTTTTGGCTTTTTTATTTATTTAAGAGAGAGAAAGTACGAGCAGGGGGAGGGGCAGAGGGAGAAGCAGACTTCCCACTGAGCAGGGAGCCTGATTCGGGGCTCCATCCCAGGACCCCGGAATCACGACCTGAGCCGAAGGCAGACGCTTAAGAGACTCAGCCACTCCAGCGTCCCCAGTGACTTTTATTTTTGAAACAAACTAACAGGGGCGCCTGGGTGGCTCAGTAGTTAAACATCTGCCTTTGGCTCAGGTCATGATCCCAGGGTCCTAGAATCAACGGGGCTCCCACTCCCCCCTGCTTATGTTCACTCTTTCGCTGTTCCTTTCTCTGTCAAATAAATAAATAAAATCTTAAATAAAATAAAACACAAACTAACAAAAAAAGTCTTTAAACTTCAAAATAAATATATATCATCTGGCTTAGAATTTAAATCTTATTTTCTCTATTTCCTGGAACATATATAACATATTCTAGCCAGTGGAGTTTAAAAAAAAATCTGCTTTCAAAACTCTAATCACGCCTCATCCTGTCCTTTTTTCCTTCTGCGCAAACTCTGTGCCAAAAAAGAACTGACTCCCACTTGCTTTCAGCCCCCCACTAATCCGTGTTTCCAAGCGACTCAATCTACATGATTAACCAAACGCCCTGCAACATCTCCCTAGTACCACATAGCCAGGACTAATTCATACTAATAGGTTTAATTGAAGTGTCAGTTGCAAGCTGTCAAAATAGCAAATATCAACATACTAAATGTTTTCTCCCTTGAACACAATTTCTCCGTATCAGTGACTTTCTGAAGGGAGGTGTCTGTTCTCTTGGCTCTCTCTGGCTGCGTAAATTAACACCAAAAGCCTGTGCCGTGGTCACTTACAAACCACAAGCCACTTTAATCCCATTTGCCTGGATATCACGGCTGATCACGTAAGTACCCCCGCATGGCAAACAGCAAGCTCTCGGCCAGGGCTTGAAGGCATTGTCGAAAGAGCCGCGGCCCCCAGCCCCCGGAGTGTGAATGTGAGATGGAATGGGGTGGCATACCACCACTCTGATATCCAACGCCACTCTGCACATTGTCCCCGGCCAAAGCGGGGCTCCCAGGAGCCCAGCAAAAGGAGAGGATGAGATATCCTTCGCCGCTCACTTGTTTTAAGTCTCCTCGCCATTCAACTCAAAGGCCACTTCCTCCAGGAAGTCATCTTTGACTGACCCACTTTGCATTATACCTTCCAGGGCCTGCTCATCATTCTAGCCTCTCCATCTGGCCACAGCGATTGGCCCCAGGGATAGCTGCATCACCTGACCTGAGGCAGAGTTTTCCACTGGACTTTACATAAGCAGATGCTACCTTCTTCTGGGACTGTCTTCTCGAGTGGCTACATAGGTTGAAAAAAGCCTGCGGCCAGGCTTCCTAGTTCAGATTTTTCCCTTCCATCACGTGCCACATACACATACCCTCCCACATCCACCTTATAAGACTCATCGGCAAGGCAGAACGAAGCCAGCATAGAGCAGAGTTGAGAGAGAAAAAAATCCACCACCGATGGTGCTCTGCCTTTAAAACATCCAGCCAAGGAGGAGTGGGTGGGCGCCAAAACCAGCCTGCGCCCCGCTCACTCTGGCAAGGGGCTACCTTCAACCAGAGGAAAGGGCACACACCCCCTTTTTTTTGCAGACAAAGGCTCTGCCTGCTCACCAAGCCTTCTTGTAATGCACACAAAGCAGCTGCCTGCGCTGCAGAGGGATGTGTGACAAGATCATCAGTGCCTCCAGAATCTCCCCATCCTTCCCAGTCACGGCAACCGTCACAGTCCTTCACCTACGCTTGCCTCAGTGGGCTCCTGTCCCTTGTCACCAAGGAATTCCCGACCGATACAGCAGACCAGACGCCCGGATCGCTCCGGGTGAAACGCCACGTTTGTTCTAGCCTGAAACCTCCTCTTGGTTGCTGTCTTTGGACTCCTGCTTTCAATCTCTAAGTCCTTGCCCTTCCCTAATCAGGCGCCACTAACCAATAGCCTTCCTTTTCTTTCTCAGAGACACAGATAACATAACGAAGAAATCAAGTTCAGCCTAATTATGCTGCTGTTTCTTCGTGAACATGATGAGTTACGATCTCTTTCCCAACCTTTTCAGTAACCCTTCTGCTGTCGGGCCCAGCCGTGCAAACATAACCCGCTCTCGCCGGGTCTGCAAAAGGGCCACTGCTCATCTTCCCTCGCAAATCCCGGCGTGCGCTCCTGTGTTTCGTGCGTAAGGAATGATCACTCACCCCCTTTGGTGTCTGTCCAACTCATGGAGAACCGTGTGGTCACAGTACTCGAACACCAGGTGAAGCTTCCGCTTCCTTCTGAAGACTTCAATAAGGTTCACGAGGTTCGGGTGCTTTAGTTGCTGAAAAGACAAAAAAACCAAGGTTTGCTAGGCTGGGGCTGTGATGGATAGCTTTCTCTGATTCCGATTCAAGAAAAAGAGAGCAATTTGTCCTTTAGGAAGTTTCTTGTCCTGGGTCGAAGGAAACCACAAGCAGTATGATCTTACTTCTCTCAAGGAGCTCTTTGTTAGCAGCTTGTAAATGATTACAGCCTCACCCAGGTGGTTGGTGAAGGCAAAGAGAGAGATGAGAACTCTGGAAAAGAAAGGAGAATGAAAAATCCGGGGCAATTTCTAGTTAATGCAAACTCATCCTTTAAGGCTCAGATCAAATGTCCCTGCCTAAAGAGGGGTCCCCGGATCTCCTCCCCAGGCTGGTTCAATGTCCCTGTACATCTCATAGCTCCCCTGAAATAGGTCTCCTTGGCAATCCTCTGGAATTACCCAGCAATCGTTCTTTTGACTCTTCAATGTCCTCTGCTGTCAATAGATACAAGAGATATAAACCACTGAAAATAAGAATCATGACCTCAGGATTCTCTTGTTTCCTCAAAAGGATGTGGCTGTACCCCCAGCACAGGACCTTGCACATAGTAGGCATTCGATAATTATTTGGGAATGAATGAGTAAATTGTGTTTCCTAGGTTGACGAAACATTTTAAAGCAGAAGAATGAGGAAGACTCTCTAAGCTGATGTGCCTGAAGGTGTGTTATCTAGAGAAAAAGAAAAAAGGTCAGAATCCATGTTGTGTTGCCAAGGCTAAATCTTGTACTTAGCTTCCTGGACCCTTCTGTCTGTAATCCTATCAGAAACACGACAATTAGGCAAACGAATTATTGCGAAGAGTCAAAATGATTAAATTTCTTCAGGGCATGAAGGCCTTCCGACAGCCGTCTAAGAAACAAAAGAGGACGCCAGATGACATCACTGCTGCCCAATTCTAGCAGTCAAAGCAAAGCACGAGACACCCCCCACCCCAGATTCCACCCTGAAGAAGCCCAGGATGGGGCGCCTGGGTGGCTCAGTCCGTTAAGCGACTGCCTTCGGCTCAGGTCATGATCCTGGAGTCCCTGGATCGAGTCCCGCATCGGGCTCCCTGCTCGGCGGGGAGTCTGCTTCTCCCTCTGACCCTCCTCCCTCTCATGCTCTCTGTCTCTCATTCTCTCTCTCGCAAATAAATAAATAAAATCTTTAAAAAAAAAAAAAAGAAGCCCAGGATGAAGGAGTCCAAGGGGAGGGAGGCCCAGGTGTCCTGGTTAAGCTCAGCCCCCAGCCGACCCCCACCTACATTCAGCTGCAAGAGTGAACCCAGGCAAGGCCAGCTGAAGGAACACTCCAGCAAGCCACGGAATTGTGAGAAATAAGACATCACTCTTGTTCGGAGCTACTGAGTGCGGGGGAGTTTATGCAGCCAAAGAGCCATAGATAACCTGTCCTAGGTCTCAGGGGGACTTCTAGAAACTACAGATGCTTACACCCCATCTCCAGAGACCCTGAATTGGTCTTAAGTAGGGGCCAGGCATCTGGTTTTTTTCCTCAAAATTCTCCAGGTGATTCAATATGTAGCCAGAGGTACTGATCACAGACAAGCAGATAACTT
Organism: Leptonychotes weddellii; assembly: GCF_054177405.1. Lineage (NCBI taxonomy): Eukaryota > Metazoa > Chordata > Mammalia > Carnivora > Phocidae > Leptonychotes > Leptonychotes weddellii. The sequence continues at coordinate 5,565 of NW_028033398.1, forward strand.
CATAAGAGGTAAAAGGAGTTAGGAGAAAAAGTGAAGATGAACGGCCTGCTGGATCACGTTGGTGGGGGCATCAAGAAGAGAAGCAGCCAGCAAGGGAAATACAGAAGACAGCTATTTTCTCGTTTTCTTTGTAATAGCGCTCTGTGTCTTCAAGTTGTGAAATTCCTCCTCTACATACTACACTGGATGAAACAAATATAAAACGGCCACGATACTCTACAGGCTGTTAGTCACGTGTGGGCCTCGGAACAGGGCACTTGCAGCTACAAAACGCCACATTTAGGGTAACATACCTGGAAACTTTTAGCCTGAGCTAACATTTTCCAGAATAGTAGGACAGATCTGACCACTGTCTTAAACTGAAGAATCGCGTCGGCTTTGATGTCTCAAACAGCGAACAACCAGTCTGAGGGGGCTAAGTGGCAGCATGAAGACAGACTTAGCAGAAAGCAGAGGTTTTCTTTTCAGGCTCTGAAACAGTGCTATCCATAGGTCCAGACGTCAAATCTTAGATTCGTTTTAAAAAAATTTTTTTTTAAGATTTTATTTATTTATTTGACAGAGACACAGCGAGAGCAGGAACACAAGCAGGGGGAGTGGGAGAAGGAGAAGCAGGCCTCCCGCCGAGCAGAGAGCCCTATGCGGGGCTCGATCCCAGGAGCCTGGGATCATGACCTGAGCCGAAGGCGGACGCTTAACAATTGAGCCACCCAGGCGCCCCGCTACCCCTTCTTTCTATGACTACGCACCTTTGGAAAACCTGAACCCTAGGAACTGTAAAGTATTCTATTCAAATAACATGTGAGATTCTTTCCAGTTTGTGGCTGTTGTAAGTAAAAGTGTTGATGAGCCACTTCCTCGCTGGCTGACCTTAACTTTGAAGCATGTCGGGCCTCCACTTCCATCTGTGGGAGCAGGAGGAGGGCTGCGGTGAGCGTGCCACACAGAGCGTACTCAAGAGGGTCGCGCACGTAGTGACCTCTCCGTGAAGGATAACTGCTAATATCATTATTGGGAGCTAGAGCTGTTTTTATTCAGGATGATTTTCTCTATTCAGTGTATTCAACAAATATTTATTTATTTTAATGCACAAGATAAAGTCCTAAGGATATAGAAACAAATAAAGCCCGTCCTGCCCCTACCCTCGTGAGTTTAGAACCTAAGAGGGATAGTAGATAATTGAACAAATAATTACAAATATGATAAATGTCACAAAAAACAAGGTAAAGGGTGCCCAGTTTGCGGATGGTGGGTGGTCCAGGGACGATCTCCTTGAGGAAGTTAGGTAGGCACCATCTAGAAGCACCAGAAATACAACTTTATGGCTCTAGAGATGGCTAAATTGCTTTTCAAAAGGATCATACATATTTACAGCTCTGTCAGGAGCAGGAGAGTACTTTTTACCATCCCACAGCCAGCTCTGAGGTTCATATAGACATTTAAGGTTGGTGATGTAGATCGTCAAATTGCTTCCGGCAATACGGGTCCCATGACTTTTAAACCACTTGTCTCAGGGTGCCTTGGGTGGCTCAGTCGGTTACGCGGCTGCCTTCGGCTCAGGTCATGATCCCAGGGTCCTGGAATCGAGCCCCGCATCGGGCTCTCTGCTCCGCGGGAAGCCTGCTTCTCCCTCTCCCACTCCCCCTGCTTGTGTTCCTGCTCTCGCTATCTCTCTCTCTGTCAAATAAATAAATAAAATCTTAAAAAACAAAACAAAACAAAACACTTGTCTCTCCTAACCCCCTCCACGAGATAACCTGTATATCATTGAAAATGGCCGATAACTTACTTCTCCACTTATTTTCAGGACAAATTTAATTAGTGATCAATTTTGATCACTAAGACTAAATTCTAATTAGGACTTATGAATATTAAATCATAAATACTTTAAATTATTAACTGTCTCTAGGTTGCCAGGATTCTGGGTGACTAGAACACATTCCAGAGCAGCAGATATCTGGAAGTCATTCCCAGCTAATGTTCATTTATTCAACAAAGATCTACAGAGCACCTGCTCTGCTTCAGGCACTGCTCTAGGCACTCGAGGCACATTGGTAAATGGGACAGAAGACCCAGGCATTACACAAAGAAGTGGCATGAAGAGCTCTGCATATAGATGAGGGTACCTCAGAGAAACCATTCCTGAGGAAGTGGCCTTGAGCTGAGTCCTGGAGGGTGAGAAAGGTCTGAACAGACCAAGGTCAGGAGTGGTGGTAGAGGCGGATTTCCAGGCAGAGAACTGGCCCTGGCCAGAAGGGGATTTAGGCTATTTAAGGAACTGAAAGACAGTGTGGCTTGAGGGTCAAGTGCATGGAACTGAGGCCAGTTTGACAGTCAGAAGCTGAGTCCTGTGGGACCTTGAGGGCCATGCTAAGAAATTTACACTTTATCCCAAGTGTAATGGGAAGCTACTGGAAAGAATTTTAGCAAGATGTGATATGATAATACCATTAGGTTATTTATTTATTTATTTATTTTAAATATCTTATTTATTTGTCAGAGAGAATGAGCACACATGGCAGGCAGAGGGAGAAGCAGGCTCCCCACTGAGCAGGGATCCCGATGTGGGACTCGATCCCAGGACCCTGGGATCATAACCTGAGCCGAAGGCAGATGCTTAACCGACTGAGCCACCCGGGCGTCCCCCGTTTGGGTTTTTTAAAGCTCACTACAGGGGCTGGATACAGAATGGTTTGGAGGAGGCAATATGGTGAGAGGAGACCAGGGCAGAGCCCACGGACAGCTGAGAGACAATGGTGGCTTGAACCAGGCAGAGGCAGGGAGATGGTGAGAAAGGCACTGTTGGGAGATGTATTTTATTATTAGAATATTCAGGATGTGGTGATGGACCAGAGGTGAGGGATAAGGGAGAGGGAGGTGTTAAGAATGACCAGAGGTTTGTATAATGGGGCAGATGGTGGTGCCATCACTGAGGGGAGGAACAGGTTTTGGGGGGACGAAACTACTGTTTTGGGCAGATTGGGTTGGTGGGCACTCTGAGATGCCAAAGGAGAGTTGTCAGGTTGGCTGGAGTTGGAGCTGAAGATAAAAGCTGGGGAGTCAGCATGGGTGTAAGTGAAGCCATGGGGAGATGTGATTTCCCAGTAGAGCAAGCGAGAAAGGAAGAGGCCCATGGAACCTCAGCACCAGAGGCATGGTGAGGAGGAACCAGAGGAGAAAGAAGAAAGTCCCTCTAGATAAGAGAGAAGACAGCAGAGCATGAGGGATGGGCATATCATGGAAGGAGGAAGTGGCCCTGGTGATGGAGGCTGCTGGAAGGTCAAGCGGGGAGAGGCCTAAGGGGCACCCTGTGGGCTTCCCCAGGCGGCCGTGTGAGCACTTTGGAAGCAGGGTCAGTGCAGGACTGAGACCAGGAGCCAGGTCCTATGTATCTAGCATCTCAACCTTCTCCGTCGCTCTCTGCTGACATCCCCGTATCTCGGGGGCAGGACTCAGAGAGACATCTCTAGTCAGTCCTGAAACCAGTTTGCAATTGGTAGCCTGGAGGGTTTGATAACAGCTCCAATATTGTGAAAGTTTGTATTCACAAGGATTTGGATACTTTTACTTCAATACTGAATGGGCTTCTTTAGGGACATACAGAGGAATTAGATGAGGAGATGGATGGACAGTCCATTGACATGTTTATTATACATACAAGTAATTTTAATAAAACAGGTTAAATTGCCATATCTACTACAATGATGTAGTTCAGGGCTCTTTTAATTATAATTCCTTCCTGTTTATGAGTGGATGAAAGCCAAAGCCTCAGGCCTGGTCTGATTTGTCGGCATTATGATTTGTGCTGGCCCAATCTTGAGGATCTCAGTGGTTCTTAGCAGTCCGGCCACACCAGCCTTTAGTTATTCCATATGTAGAAGGCTGGCCTGCTCAGACTCGGATCTAGTTTCTCATGGATAAAGTCGCCACCTTTGTTGATGCTATTTTATTTTGGCTTCCCTTTTATTTTTCTCTCTGTTTTGAACACTGGCGTTTCATAATATGCTGTGAAGAGAAGCATTTTCTCTGCCATTGAAAAAAGGACTCCATTTTTGTCAGCTGCATTTAACCTGACCTTTACTTGGTTTCCCCTACAGAGCAGAGAATGCTACGTATCCTTCTTGGCCAGCTTCCTCCATCTCGTCATTGGCCCTATGTCTACACTGACCACCCATCTGTTGTGATAAGCACAGTCTTCTACATCCTCCAAGGTCAAATTCTTGGCCACAGCACTTTGAAGAATTTTGTACTAGTTGCCAACATTTCAGATCAGGAAATGTTACCTTAAAACCCTGGTTACCAGGATTCTCTTGAAAACGCTGCAGATCTAGCAACATGGGGCCTGCACACGGTGGCATCAGTGAGCTAGGGCCAAGACACAGCTGTTCCCTGTAGATAAGGCCCGTGTGCTTAGTTCACTGCAGTCCCCACCACTCCCTACCACTCCCCAACACTAAGGCCAAGTGAAAGCTGTCCTTTCTCATCACTCTTGCATGATTAGTTTTCTTATCTGAGAGGTAAAAGTGAGATATTTAAAGTACCTGTGTTTCTATCAAAAGTAGAAAAATGTACACGCAATAGAAATGACTGCAGGGGCACCTGGTGGCTCAGTCAGTTAA
>NW_028033399.1:0-550 GCF_054177405.1 Leptonychotes weddellii
GTGTTTATGAGATGGCTCCCAGATGAGTGAGTGGAGGCTGGGGGGACTGAATCACCAACCTGCACAGCTAAACCTGCAACCTTATTTCATCCTGAACTAGCCAGACAGCATGAACAATAAGCGATTGAATCATCCATCAAGACTATATTACAGAACAGAGCAGTGCTTCCCAACACCTCACCCTGTGGCACACGGATACGACAATACAATATAATGATAACACAAAGATAATATCTGCGATAAACAGATGAGGTTATTTGCAACCAACTGGGTGGCTCCAGCCACTCCAGACCTTCTCTAGACACCCAGTGACCGAAGGGCCAATATTTTGTACCACGAATTGGGAGTCTCTAGAGTAGAGCAAAATGGTTAGGGTAGAACAGTGCCAGGTGGGAGAGGGCTCTGAAGTTAGATGGCTTGGATTCGAGTCCTGGCTTAGTCACTGGTGACCTTGGCTGAGTTATTTAATCTCTCAGTGTCTCAGCTTGCTCATAGATGTAATGGGGTTAATAATAGTACTTCAGGGCGCCTGGGTGGCTCAGTCGTTAAG
>NW_028033400.1:0-550 GCF_054177405.1 Leptonychotes weddellii
TCCTTTCAACCCAGAAGCATCCCAATCTAAGCGGATGAGCGGGGAGGGGGAGAGATGAGGGCATGGGTGTGGGGGCTTTGATCTGCGCTGGCAGAGGCCGAGCTGGGAAACCCTCTCCCCGCCCCGTCTTTTGGCGTCCCCGACCCCACCGCGGCGGGCTGGCGTGTGGGTGTTGAGGGGGCACCTTCAGGGGCACTTCTGATCCACGCACTGCTTCCCTCCTTCCTTATATTCCTGCTTGGAGATCCACATCTGCTGGAAAGTGCCCAGTGAGGCCAAGATGGAGTCCCCTATTCAGGGGCTGAACTTGCGCTCCATGTGCTGTTGCTGGCGATGAGCTTCAGCCGCATGCTCTGGGGGGAAAGAGGGGCGGCGGGGGTCTCCTGGGAAGGCTCTCGATTGAGCCTGTCCGTGAAGCCCTGGAGCAGCGTGTCCCCCCCCGTGACAATGACACTGCCGTACAAGCCCTGAGAGCAGAGAGGAGTGCGCCGTCAGGGCACAGCCCCTGCCCGTCTCCCCACCGCTCCTGGGCCCCTTTGCCCAGACACAG
>NW_028033401.1:0-550 GCF_054177405.1 Leptonychotes weddellii
GTGGTATCTTCACTGTGGTTATGTAGACGTTCATCTTCATTCTCAGGACACACGCTATGTACGAGCATCATAATAACCTCCTCTCAAACAGCTTAGCCAGTAAAAAACACACATATATGAGCACGCATGCACACACACGCGCACACAATGGATTTAATCATCACGTAGAACAATCTCAAATCAGAAATTTTTAAAAAACCACAATTTATAAGAACAAGTCTAAAATAAAATAATTTGAAAAACTGAAAGTAAGGAGGCTCGGAAGATAAATCAGGAAAATATTGAGTATGTGCCAACCAGGGGGGACAAGAACGCACTGGAGAAGGTGGGCCGCCCAGCAGCCCCGGAAAGCGAAAGCCGGGGGACTGGGGGAGCCCCCTCACCCACAGGCGTCAGGGAGCAAGCTGTGCGGGGCGGGGGGCAGGCAGAGTCGGGGCTGGCACAGCGGGCAGCGTGGGCCACACAGCAGGACAGCCCTTTTCAGAACAACCAGCACACGAGTGCCGGGAAACTGAGGCAGAGGAACACCAGAAAGGATGGCGTCTGCACG
>NW_028033402.1:0-550 GCF_054177405.1 Leptonychotes weddellii
AGGAATACCTAAGCAAAGGCGGGGATATAAGAATTATCATCTGATATTCTGCTTTGTCCCTGAACAACTTCTCATGAGCATCTGTCCTCGTTTCTACTCTTACCTGCCACCAAATCAGTGGCGAAGCTCACATTCAAATCTGGTCCGCCGGCAGGCAGCACTTGGATTCTTCACCATCTGCTCTGCACCTGCCACCTGACCTGGGCAGGAGGATAGCACACCGACCAGTCAATGTACAATATAATTTAATTCCATTTTAGCAAACATGCAGAGCTTAATAATGGCTCTCCCACGGAGGTGCTCCCTGGACAGGAGCACTGAAGTCCTCCGTGCCATTACCTGCTCTGTTCCCAGGGCCCGGCTCAGCTCCTGCCGCATTCTGGGAGCTCGTTCAATAGGTGGTGAATGGGTGAATGGATGGATAAATGAGTTTTGCAAGCATCTTTCCCGACAAGGCAGTGAGTTGGAGGTTTTGAAAGGCCCTGTGTCAGACTACTCGGACATTCCTAAGTCGGTGCCTGCAGGGGATTCAGGAAAGATCCCTGAGCAG
>NW_028033403.1:0-550 GCF_054177405.1 Leptonychotes weddellii
CACAGGGCCTGTCCCTAAGACGAACGAAATCACAGAACCGGGGTGGGGGGTGGGGGAGGGTCACAGCCGGCCCTGTGTCTTTCCCGGCGGTGAAGGCTCAGAGTTGCCCCACAGCTCCGACAACAGGTGCCTCTGCTGGCGGCTTCGGGGACCCTGAGCCACCAGACCCTTCACTCAGCTGGAGCAAATAAAACTGTACACCTTTGCAGGAGTGATTCTTAAGGCTTCAAAAGAACCACCAATGATAAAATTCTTAAAACCTTGGGATTTCTGGAGGTTTTATTCGTAAGAGCCTGGGGGACCTGGAAGGCCTTCCGCCGTCCTGGATGAGATCGGTGCCTCTGCTGGGCTTGTCCGCACGGCCACCTCTCTGACCCTAGAGACCAGGCACCAGCCCATGTCTGAGTCAGGCCTTGGTCCAGCCCAGCTGGTGGCTGACTGGAGGGACCCCTCCTTGGACACGACAGTGTCTGACAAGCAAAGAGAACTTTTAAATCCCTGCAATCCTCGCCACCTTTCGTGAAGCAAGTGGAAGGGAGACAGAGTTTGC
>NW_028033404.1:0-550 GCF_054177405.1 Leptonychotes weddellii
GTTATATTAAAGAGAAAAGTCTAACCATATAAATTTTCATTTCAAATGTGTTTGTTTCTATTTGTGTTTTTGTTTTTTATTTGGATAAAGGATGTGAAGCAGAATCCCCTAAGTGAAATGGCCCCTGGCATCACTAAAGAATGGGACTTCGGGTGTGTTATGGGAACATTAGCAGGAGGGGATGGGAAGGCAGAGGATCCCACGTCACTTGGCAATAATGGGGGCCCAGGAGAAACATGGCCTTTGAAAATGTCACTGTGGCAAGGATGACTGATAACATTTTTTTTTAAACTTGACATCCTTCTGCTGTAATTACTCTATATCCTCAGGAGCTAAGTGTGTCCTATATAATCTCATTCCCTCAATTTTCTTTTGAACCCACTCCATTTAGTCTTTTGAGCCAAAAACTTCATTAAAATTATTTTTGACAAGGTCATAATTGACTTCTATGTCTCAAATATAATAAAATATAATAAATATATTTAGATACAATAAATATATTTTAAAATACAGTACATATATTTAAATGCAATAAGCACATTTTAAACTA
>NW_028033405.1:0-550 GCF_054177405.1 Leptonychotes weddellii
CTCTCTCTCTCTCTCTGGCAAATGAATAAATAAAATCTTTTTTAAAAAAAAAAGAAAAGAAAATCTTTGAACATACACTTCCATATCAATATCCCAAATGAAATAGTATCTGTAACCCTACTGCAGTGAAGGTCCATGTGGCCTGGGTCTGGACCACACTGAGTTTAACAAACAGCACTCAATGGTCATAGTCTCTGAAGCTGACTTGCACATAAGGTCAGCTCTTGACATCCATAAGAAATCTCACAGTGGAGACACCCTTCTGATGCTGATCCTGTTCATCCTTGAACGTTTTCTAACATAATGCAAAGTCCATCTCTTCAGTCTGGCACATCACTTTCCATTTCTGGCAAACAACCTACCAGTGTTTCTAAACCCAGTCTATATGGCCATCACTGTGTCCCTGTGGGACCTAGTTTTGGCATGAGGATCCGGTCAACTAAGGTTAAAGTTATTCGCATCTGGCTTTGGCTTCCTCTGAAGACCTGCAGAGGTCTACTTGCTTGAGAAACTGGATAGCTGTGGATATTGGGATAAAACCTAATTTTCA
>NW_028033406.1:0-550 GCF_054177405.1 Leptonychotes weddellii
AAAAAAAAAGTATACATACCTCCCTATATTTACTTCAGCATTAGTTACAATAGCCAAGATATGGAAGCAGTCCAAGTGTCCATGGGTAGATACATGGATAAAGAAGATGTGTGTATATATATACATATATATATATCTATATACACATACACACACACACACAAACACACACACCAATAACAGAATATTACTCAGCCATAAAAAAGAATGAAATTTTGTCAATTATAACAACATGGATAGACCTACAGAATACAATGCTAAGCAAAGTAAGTCAGTCAGAGAAAGACAAATACCATATGATTTCACTCATATGTGGAATTTAAGAAACAACATAAATGAACAAAGAAAAAAAGAGACACAACAAAAACAAAAACAGACTCTTAAATATAGAGAACAAACTGATGGTTACCAGAAGGGAGTGGGTGGGGGGATGAGTGAAAGAAGTGATGTGGATTAAGAATCATGCAATGATATGTTGTATGGTGACTAACATAACATAGTAAAATTTAAAAAAAAAGAATATACTTACCATGATGAGCCACTGAGTAAT
>NW_028033407.1:0-550 GCF_054177405.1 Leptonychotes weddellii
GGACCAGCCCTGGCGTGTCGGCGGCCCGACCACACCCACGTCTGTCCCCACCACACACGCAGGTGTTTAGTAGGTGGGCTTCCCGGGGCGGTGCAGGGACGAGGCTCTTTTCAGCTCGTGCTCCCCTCTGGCTTCCAGGCTGGAGGAGGGCGTGGAGAAGGGGCACCACTTGTCGACAGTGTTGCCTGGAGGTGCCACCCCTCACCCCGTCACGTCCCCCGGGAGGTCCCGTCCCGAGGCCACTCCTGGGCTCCGGGCTCCCAGGGATGGAATTACCCCCCTCCGGGTCAGGAGGGTGCACCTGTTGGAAGCCAGACCTCTCTGCCTCGGTCTCCCTCACACGTCTGCACGCTCCAGGGTCTGCCACGGCCCTTGGCTCAGTGGTGCACAAACCTGAGCATGCCTGTCATTTCCAGAAAACATTTCCGATCGTTTGGGTTGAAAAACGTCCGGTGTGAAAAGCGGCCATGATGTATTCCTTAAAGCGTTTGTTTGAGTTCAAGTAAGAGATTCTTCTTTCCATTTGGATGATAAGTCCCTTCGGGTAGGG
>NW_028033408.1:0-550 GCF_054177405.1 Leptonychotes weddellii
AGTAGTGTGCTCACCAGAGACCTCCTGTGGTCTCAGCATTGACTTCTATGTTTTCCCTATGTTCATTTGTTCCATGCTGTTCTCTCTGGGCCTCAGTTTCCTCATTTGTAAAAATGAAGATAATAACAGTAGCTACATTATGGATTGCTCAAGGGTTAAAGGAGCTAATTAGATGGGTGGTTAGAATGGTTCCTGACATATGGTAAATTCTCAACAAATGTTACATGTTATCACCTAATAATTATATGATTATATTATATGACAAATTATCCCATTTCCATAGGTAGAGGTTGGTTACTCTTTTTAAACCCTTTCAAAAGTATGTGTGCAATTTGGGGGGATAATAGTGATGACAATGGTCATGATGTAAGGAGTGGCTTCAGCAGGGAGGTTGGTTAGTTTCCATAGCAATGCTGCTGCTGCTGGTGATGATGGTGTTGATAATGATGCTGATGATGATGCTGATGATGCTGATGATGCTGATGATGCTGCTGATGGTGAGGATGATGGTAATAATGGTGATGATGATGATGGTGATGATGGTGATGAC
>NW_028033409.1:0-10181 GCF_054177405.1 Leptonychotes weddellii
AATGATGAGTATGAGTTTCTGTTTTCTTAGATCCTCGAGCATACTGGGTTTGAGCTGGCCTTTTGATGTTTGCCCATCCGGTGGATGTGGAATGGTACCTCACTCCTATTTTATTTTGCCTTCCCCTGGTCGTTCGTGAGGTTGCCATCTTTTTAGTTTTGACCATCTGCCTTGCCTTTCCTATCTTCACTTTCATGTAGCTCACAATAATAGAAAAGAAGGAGAATGCCAAGTTAATTATTCAGGAGTCGCTTGCTCCAAAGCTCGTCAATATAATGGAATTTCCTACTCAGGTCCAAAGCAGCAGCTCACTGGTGCTGGAATTACTGACTCTTCCCTTCCCATGCCATCAGCACACTGGCAAAACTGGAAATTAAGTCTCTCTTAGACTAAACAAGAGAGATCCCCTGACTTACAGACTCGCTGACTTCTCTCTCCAACGGTTCAGGGTTATGGTCTCGAGAAAGTGGTTCCAGGCGTTCCTTTCCCTAAAGCTCACCTCTCCCAGACATGAATAATGCTTTTCTTAGAAATGGCATCCTGTTCTGCTTACTCACACTCTGCTGTTAGGTCACCCAGGAAATGAGATAATAAAACTACTGAAATTAATTAAGAGCATCTGTGATACTAAGCAAATGAAGCATCTTGAGTTTTTCAAAAAAAAATCAGAGCAAATTTTTTCCTACTGTGACATCTAATGAGGCCACCTTCTAAAACCGTGTTCTTCAGTCTGGCTCTTCCATTTCATACCCAACCTGTGCCTCGAGAGTCCTGTTGGTTCCTCTTTCCGGCTGTTAGCAGGGCAGTCGGCTTACACTCAACCACATCCCAGCTTCTCTAAACATACGCGTTTCTTATATTTCACTCAATTTCCCATTCTGAAACTAGGAAATCAGATTATATCAGTGTATCAAGGAAATGTGAGGGGACCCGATGAGATGTGAATCTCTTTGACTAGAATCCCAAATTACTCGTATTAGGTTAACTACAATCAGTCTCAGATCTTCTTGTTTTTTCCTTCTGTTGCCCCCATGTTTTCAACATTGTCTCAAGCTGCTTTCTTAATGGTCACACTTATTCAATGAGAATATCATAAATGAAAGAAACTGAGTTGGAAGTTTTTAGGATCTTCATCTCATCATCTAATAACATGACTAGCGTTTCTGAGCAGCCTAACTCCAGCTAATTCACTCTCTGAATCTTTAGCTGCCATCCAATTTGAACATCAAACCCTAAAACCACAGGTGGATGTTTTCCTGCTCTGGTGAAATAGTCTTTTCAAGTTTCTCTAAGGGGAAAGGTTTTAAGGCTACCCCTGGTAGCCTGCAAGCCTTCAAAAACCACATTCAAATGACTGCTTTTGTCCCCACTGCTTTAAGCATTCCAAGTTTTTTATCACTCAGTGGATCCAGATAGAGCCGCTCAAGTTAAATACGGTGGGAAGGGAAAGATTAGACAGGAAATTAGAGAGCTTCTCCAGTCTCCCCCAAATCCCGGCACTTGGACATCCTCACCATCCGGCACCTCAGCAGCAACTGTACACCTGAGAGCCTCACGGTGAGAGGAGATTCATCCTTTCGTCCATCCACCCAGTTATCCATCAAATTCTCCCCCTTCTTGCACTCCTCTTGCCGAGCATTCTTTCCCATCTCTACACCTATAGTCTTCATGCGCGTCCTGCTAACTCACTACAGTGTCCTTTCGGTAGGCCCACAATACAGACCTGGAGGAGCGACTGTCAAAACCCTGGCTTACTTGCACCGGTGAAGATTCTTAAGTCGCACGTCCTAACTCAAAGTGGTTGCAAAAGTGGAAGCAAAAGCCTATGGGTAGAACTTTAGAGGTCAAATTATGTCATTAGCATTTGAAATCTCAACTCGCCGCTGTGCGGTCTTCATTCTCAGCTTCATCTTAGGGATCCCCAGGATATAGGTCTTTTGCATGGTAAACCAAGCCCCAGTCTCAAAGTTTTTTATCAGGAGACCCAAGACCAGCTCCCTTTCTGTTCCACGACACCTTCAGCCTCACGTGATTCCTCACTTCCCTCAGGCAGAGAAACAGCTGTTAGGACAATGGCCAGGAATGAGTCATAGCTCAGGGCAGAGGGCTTGGGTTGTAATCTCAACTCTGTTACTTCTCTGTTGTGTGTTCTTGGACAATTTGTTTTTTTTCTCCCTGGGCCTCAATTTCCTCATCTGTAGAACGTCACAATCTCTGTGAAGCTTTCCCCAAGTGAGTACCCCTCCCCCAGCTGAACTAGTCACTTCCTCCCAAATACTCACAACACACTGTCATGCATTTACCCTGACACACCAGATCCTAGAGGAGTAGCTCCCGGAAAGCAGAAATTTCTCTTGTAACCCTAGGCCAGGACACAATGAGTACAGAGTATTTCATTCATTGGTAGGATCAGGAGACCCCTGTAGCTCCCCTAATCTTTGAAATCACATGATTTATCTGGTCATTCTATCCCAATCTGGATTTATCCCTAACTGTCTAGACCAACCCCCTCTGCGTCCTTTCCTTCTCTGAAGCAGCTCCCAAAACCCAGTCTCTACCTTTGAGTTTTTCCAGACTAACCTCTTCCCGTCTTCACACCCAATTCAGGTTCCTCTGCGTTACTCACTACATGCCATATGACCCCAGGTAGTCCTTCCCTTTGCTTGTGTGCTTTGAAAATGCCCTCATTGTGACCCAATCTTGCCAGTCTTTCCATTTTCAAGCCTCCAAGCCTGATTATTGCAGAACCATCTTGGCTTGCAAGGTGCCAGAAATCAAGGGCTGTCGATCCATCTAGACAGTGCCCCAAGCACATAGCTGTCTCATAAATGCTTTTAAGGATAATGAATGGTAATGACATTCAGATTGATTATGTTATAATATTCTGCAGTGTATGTTCCAGATGAGCACAAGGGTCAATTTAAAAAAGTCCAATTCAGTGACTATCAATGGAAGATGGCAACTCACAAATATGGGAGTGGGGCTTATAGTTTGAAAGAACATATTCAATAAGATCATATTATTTTATATATCTGGAAAATGTAAAAAAAAAAAACACACTATTTAAAACACAAACTAGGGGCGCCTAGGTGGCTCAGTCATTAAGCATCTGCCTTCGGCTCAGGTCATGGTCTCAGGGTCCTAGGGTTAAGGCCTGTGACAGACATCAGGCTCTCTGCTCACTGGGGAACCTATTTCTTCCTCTCCCTCTGCCCCTCCCTCCACCACCATTCCCCCTTGCGCTCACCCTTGAGTGCTCTCTCAAATAAATAAAATCTTAAAAAAAATTTTAAAAACATTTAAAACAAACCGTAATTTTGATCCATGGGTACTTGACATATTAATCCTTCTTATCTTCACAAGCCTACCTTTAATCAGATATGTGTCCTGTAGTTCAAGGAGGTTAAGTTACTTCTACAGGGTCAATTAGGAAACAACAGAGGTAGGATTTGAATTCAGGGCCAGTCCTTATTCTACTACACTGTTTCTCCATGAAAGAGGCAGCAAATATGGCAGCCCCAGACCTTACCTGGTTCTGTACTTTGTCATTCTCCCTCCCTGATTGATCTAAATGGTAAAGGGCCCTGTAGTATCCTTTGAGATTTCATTAAAACTTGGTCCCACATGATGGGGTGAGCAAGACTTTCTAATACTCAACCAAAAATTCTCTAGGCACCAGAGATCTACTGATACCCAGTCTCACAGAACAAGAACTAACTCCCCATCTCCTTCCTTATGCTGAAGAGTCAATGTGCCTCCAGTTGCTTCCCAGGAAAATGAAATGGATGGATGATCTGGCAGCTCAGCTTGCCTCAACAGGCTTTGCTGATTGGCCTCTGAGAAGCCGGACAGTTAATCTATACTTTTTATTTTTAAGATTTTATTTATTTATTTGAAAGACAGAGTGCATGCGTGAGTGCACGAGCAGGGAGAGAGGGAGAGGGAGAAGCAGGCTTCCCACTGAGCAGGGAGCCCGATGTGGGTCTCCATCCCAGGACCCTGAGAGCATGACCTGAGCTGAAGGCAGATGCTTAACCCACTGAGCCATCCAGGCGTCCTTCAATCTATACTTTTGAACACCTTCTGTGCACTGGGCATGTTGCAGACCTATGTTACTATTTAGTTTTTCCTTACAATGAAGCTATTAGAGAGCTGAGTGAAACCTCCAGTGGCTTGAAGTGTAGTTGTATTTGACTCCCAGTGGTGATCTGGTAATGGTAATATCACTTGAATAAGTAATCACATTTTTACAAACACATTCCAGCCTTGTGTTCCCACCTTCGTGACTGGCAGTTCATGTCTCATTTCATATCGCATTTTGTGTAATGATTTTTGAAGAGCAGCTTAAATCATCTACTCCTCGATGTTTGGAATCACTTTCAAGAAAAGGCTTTGGGGTGAGATTTCACACTTAGCAAATTTAAACACTCCCATGGAGGCATAGAAAGTAGAAACAAAAGTAGTTTTCAGCGCATATTAGGTCATAAACTTGGGACAGATACAGAACTGGCCTTAATAAAGACCTTGCTAAGAAAGTTGTAAGCAAAAGAAAAATGGCACGCCACTGAGGTTTTGAAAAGTATGCTCTGCCCTGAATAAAGAAAACCTGAGGTTCCACTAGGAAGCTCCAATTCTTAAGTACACAGGGATAACATTTTTAAAACATTTTCTAAAGGGGTTTTGTTCTCAGTAAATTCTTCCAATCAATACACCTTTCATTTTCCTGCCCTTATAACCTTCCCTACCTGCCCCCCATTTTTCCTCCATTAAAACTGAGTTTGAAGGGCACCTGGCTGGCTCAGTTAGAAGAGTATGTGACTCTTGACCTCAGGGGTATAGAGATTACTAAAAAAAATAAATAAATAAACTTAAAAAAAAAAACCCACTGAATTTGAGACTGAGATTTACCACCTCATGAGAGGTCAAAATACAGTGAGAATAAAGCAACCACATTTCTAAATTTATTTTTTTAACATCAATTTTTGAAACTTCTAACAGAAACTAGTCTTGAAAACCAAGACCCTTCTGATTTGCAGAAACCAGGCTTTTGAACAGATAAAAGATTTTCTGAGGTTCAAAAACTTGATTTTAGATAGGCTACCTGGGTGGCTCAGTTGGTTAAGCCTCTGACCCTTAGTTCTCTCTCTCCTTCTCCCTCTGCCTCTCCCCCAACCTCTCCCTTTCTTTCTCTTTAATATATATAGATATATAGGTGAGATCGAGCCCCACATGGGGCTCCGTGCTCAGCACAGAGTCTCCTTGACATTCTCTTCTCTCTCCCTCTCCCTCTGCCCCTCCTCTCCACTGGTTCTCTAAATTAAATAATTAAATCTTTTTAAAAACAAGTACTAGAGCCCTAAGTAACCTATATAAAGCTTGCCCATAAATAATAGTTTGGGGGAGAAAAATTTTCTCCCCACTGGAAAGGGTAAAGATTAAAAATATTTCTGGGTGGGAGTGGAGTGTTGTTCACAGCTAGTCTATTTTGGCCCGCCCCACACCTGCCCCACACTCTGCCCACGTGCTCTGCCCCCACGCCCTGCCCTCATGCCCTGCCTCACACCTGCCTCAAGCCTCTTCCACACACCATGCCCACGTGCCCTGCCCAGGTGCCCTGCCCCCACACCTCAGGCACATGTCCTGCCCCACACCTGCTCCAAGCTCTGCCCCAAGCCCTGCCCATGTGCCTAAATACCCTGAAGGGGTTCCAGAGTAGAGGAACCTGTGCTTGAAAACGCAGTAGGGCAAGTTTTTTTAAAGGAAGTTCATCCCCCCAATGCCCCAGGGGGTAAAGCTGAAAGAGCCAGTGAAGAGTCCCACCCCCAAAGCCAAGGCAAGGAAGAGCAGAGGAAGGGCTAACATACCAGAAGGGGTTTCCTGGATGGAACATGGCGGATACAGAGTATGGAGTGGCGTTGAGGGGTGGAGGGCTGGCAGGGAGAAGCCATGTGGACATAACTGCAGAATCTAGGAGGGATTGAGGATTCGCTCTGTGCTCAGGGCGAATTCTACTTCAGATTCCTTCTCTGTCCCTCAGCCCCTCCCCACTCAGGCGCTCTCTCTCTCTCAAGTAAATAAATAAAATCTTAAAAAGACAGAAACAAACAAACAAAACAACCATAAGGCCAACGACATCTCCTAGGGGTCCAGCCAGAGCCAGAGGATTTCCCTCAACCCATTCTGCAAGAGCTGCCACCACCCCCTACAGGCGAACTTCGACGCCAACCCCAGAACCGGGGGAGGGGGCAGAACCCTGCACATGACTGGATCTAGGCAGGAAATGACTGGGTCATGGCTAACTGGACTATTTCCCTTGAATTGGAAAGATTGAATTTTCAGGGCCCAAGGAGAATAGGATGTAGCGGTAGAGATGAAGTTTGACTGTTTGTGAATTTTTACCCCTTACATAACTATTAAGCTGGCAGAAAAGCGAAATAAGTCAATCAGAAAAAGACAATTATCGTATGATCTCACTGATATGTGGAATTTAAGAAACAAAATGAGGATCATAGGGCAAGAGAGGAAAACAATAAAACAAGATGAAACCAGAGAGGGAGACAAACCATAAGAGACTCTTAATCATAGGAAACAAACTGAGGGTTGGTGCAGGGGAGGTGGGTTGGGGATGGGGTAACTGGGTGATGGACATGAAGGAGGGCACAAGTGTATTGAGCACCAGTATTATATAAGACTGATGAATCACTGACCTCTACCTCTGAAACTACTGATATGCTATATAATTGAATTATAATTAATTAATTGAATTTAAATTAAAAATAAAATTAAGCCAGCAGAAAGTGTAGCCTTCCCCGGAGCAAACTAAATCCAGAAAGGGGGGGAAGAGGGCAGGGAGCGCAGATATTGCCACCTAATAACTGTGGTACTCTTTTTACACTTCTACCACACAAAATAATATAAATACAGTAGTATTAGAAAGCTTCTTGGTAATTTAAGCCATAGTCCCATCAGTGAATGCATGTCACCTTTTAAATTTTCCAGGTCTTGTAAGGTTCTGTTCCAGTAGTTTACTTGAATATGATAATTATCTTTAAAACTTTTAAATAAATGAGGTTGAGCATTTCAAAATGCCTATCTGATCATGTCAATTCTCCCCAGTATCCACCTCATGAGAGCGGGAGCTGATCTGTGTTTGCTCACCACTGTACAGATAGTTCCACTTTTTTGAAAGTTCAGGTTACATCACTTCGCTTTTATGAAAGAGGACCTGTTTTCATTAAGCAAAAGAAATCAGAAGAGGATTTTTGCTTTTATGAAAAAAGGTGAAAATCGAAAATAGCGTTTAGCATTTGTTTTGCAACAAGTCCGCATAGAGGCAGCGTGCCCCAAGAAGCAAGAGTGGCGCCCCCCCATGCTCCTTGCTGGGGAACCAGCATCGAGCCACTGTAACTTTGAGCTCTGTCAACACTTGTGCTTTATCCCAGTTTATTCTGTGCATCTGTTCGCAAGATGGGTCCTAAGGTATCAGAAAAGCCTAAGTGAGGTTATTTTTGGGGGTCTGGGCACACTCTGGAAGCTTTCCATATAAATTAGTGGTAATGGCTTCTTCACTTTATACCACCTTGGCTCATGAAAAGTTTCATAGAAACACTCTACTTTCTGGGGGCAAGGGAAAACCTGTAATCCCAGCACCTAGTAGGGAGGGCTGGCACCTAGTAGGCCCTCATTTGTTGAATGAATGCAAAAGTAAATTAACTAATGTGATGAGACAAGTGAATTTCTGTCTTGATCTGGCTTTGAATTCTTGAGCTACCTGAGTCACATTTACTTTCCCAGATGAAGGATACAAAGAACACCTTGAATTTCAAGTAGTTTGAACTGGTGAATCTTTGCAGTAACTGAGAAATGGCTAATATGTTTCCACACTATGAATTGCAGATCTGGTATCCCAAGTACATTTATCCATACATATTAATTGAGTTTATTTAATACAGTTCTTGATTCCTGAAATCTAATTAACACAGGCTTTACTTTATTAAAAATTCCTAAGTTCGAATTTAGACCAGGGTAAATGTTAGGGTAGGATGAGGTATAATTCTTTCATGTTGCAATTAAAATTAAAATTTATTGGGGCGCCTGGGTGGCTCAGTCGTTAAGCGTCTGCCTTCGGCTCAGGTCATGATCCCAGGGTCCTGGGATCGAGCCCCACATCGGGCTCCCTGCTCGGCGGGAAGCCATCTTCTCCCTCTCCCACCTCCCCTGCTTATGTTCCCTCTCTCGCTGTGTCTCTCTCTGTCAAATAAATAAATAAAATCTTTATAAATAAATAAATAAAAAATAAAATTAAAATTTATGGAACTGGTCATGGAAGAAAAAATATGCATGGACATAACATTCTACTACAATCAGGTAGCAGGAATGAACACACTTTCTTTTCCCCAGATTGGTCTGTAGAGGAATCACTTTACATCCATGACAAAACCTTTTCCCCAAAAAGAGTAGCAAAAGCGTCAGCTTTTGTTTTTATTCCCTGAACATGTGTTCACCTCTGCATATTTTGATGCACACGTGAATATTTTTTTATAGATTTATGACTATAAAAACACCTGTTTCTCCAGAAGTTCACACATTCTCAGCAATCGTAGGGATTTAAGACTCTTACTTAATTCTCCACAAAATATGAGCAAAAATACTGCTCATATTTTGTGCAAAACTCAAAACTTCTTGTTCCTCATCCGCCAAAATCTCTCATGCAGTAAGTAAAGTCTTTATCAACATCACTGGGTGCTCCATGACAATCTAGTCTCCCTAAAAATAAGTGTATGGGGGGAAATTCCTCTCAATGATAAGCAAACAGCAATTATTATTCCGTTATTAAAATGCTCTCAGTTAATTGCACAGACACCAGCGGAGAGATTACCTTAAAAGGCTGGAGACTAAAAGAAGGGCGTTAGGCAGAGTCTTGAACCTTCTGGTCTAATTTGGAGAACAGTTTACAGAGTGATTTAGTAAATATTTGTGAAGAACCATTAACACTGAGTAAATACTCCAATGCAGGCAAAGAAAAATGTATTTAAATAATTGTTAAAGAACCTCCCCTGATAAATACCGAAAATGAATTATTTCTAAATGAAAAAAGCCCAAATACCTTCACAGAAGAATACCACCAACCACATTTGCTAAGCATTCGTTATTGTATATATACACAGTTTATCATCCTGGACTATATTTATGAGAAGCACATGTTCAAATTAAAAAAAAACAAAACTGCTGTTTTCACCCAGGATTATTTTACAGAGAATTCAGTGAGCTCAGTCCTTTCTTAGCATCTTTCCTATCTTAGTCCCAACAGAACGGAGATTTCACTGTTTGCTACGTGCTGGTAACACACAAACCTGAGAAGGTTTGGGGCCATACTTTCATAGACAAGGTGGAGGAAGAAAGACCACGTTAAATGAGGAAGTTCTGAGATTTCTCTTCACCTCTGAATGACAGATCAAGCTAGTCAGGGAACATGAAAATGAAGCATCTTGGAAGGCTTCCTGACTCAATTAAAATCCAACTTTGATTAAATACTTTGTTGAAGGGGAAGATGGTGTCTCTCCAGCGAAAACTGTGTAGGACAGCTGCTACGGGGGAAGCAGGTGGCTGAGTCTACCCCGAGGGCTGCAGAAATATTAATATTTAAACCTCTCGCATTTCACTCAAGTTCAGGGCAGCTTCCTAATGCCTGGAGGAAGACAGAGCAGGAAACTCACAAACCACAAAGCGGGGAATACCTTCTAATTTGGCCAGAGCACGGTGGGCCGTCTGAATCCCTCTCAGCCTCGCTTTGCTCCTAGCTCACAAAGGCGCTGTCTCCCGTTCAAAGCTGGGTGCTCCCTCTCTGCACTGCAGAGACATAACATGTCATCAGAGCACAAGGGTTTGCCAGGGCCGTGATTTGTTTGTCTAGACTGGTCATTGAACTCTGTTTATTACTAAACATCATGTGGAATGGGCAGCAAATCAAAGGGGTTTCTGGGAGGGGCGCCTGGGTGGCTCAGTTGGTTAAGCGACTGCCTTCGGCTCAGGTCATGATCCTGGAGTCCCGGGATCGAGTCCCACATCGGGCTCCCTGCTCAGTGGGGAGTCTGCTTCTCCCTCTGACCCTCCTCCCTCTCATGCTCTCTGTCTCTCATTCTCTCTCTCGCAAATAAATAAAATCTTAAAAAAAAAAAAAA
>NW_028033410.1:0-550 GCF_054177405.1 Leptonychotes weddellii
TCCGCCTTTTCTGGTACTCTTTCATGGAGGTCCTCTACAATTTGGATCCAACCAATCTGTCCATCGCGATACCCTTGGAGACCAAGGAAAAGGGAAGCTAATTAGTTAATCTAGGTTTGATCATAGCTTTCTGAAGCATTGTGGGATATTTTAGAGAGGGGTTTAAGAAAAGCTATAAAAGTACATTATCTTTTTAGTATGAAATATCTTAAACAGAAAAGATAGTAATTATAATACTGAATCCATCACCAAGTCTTATTAAATCTTAGTATTTTGTTATATTTGCTCCTGATCACTGCTTTTTCTTTAAAAAACAAAAAACAAACAGGTATCATTACAGCTTCATGAGTACCCTTCCTCAATCTCATTCTCTCCCCTCCTTCTCTTTAAAAAAATTATCTACTTTTAAAAAATCCGGGGGAGGTTATCAGGTTTGGATTTTAAATAAAAGTCCATATAAAGTGTAAGAGAAAAATCAACTTGATTTTCTGCTTTTCAAGTCCCTTCGGGTTATGCAGACAGGGAGAATACGGTGCAAGGTGGTGGCAGG
>NW_028033411.1:0-550 GCF_054177405.1 Leptonychotes weddellii
AAGACTCAGCACTGAGTACTGAGTATTGAGGGGAAATAGGGGATGTGTGGTGTTGGTAGCCTGGGAGTGAGACTGGAGGCAAACTCATAATACATCACCACCACCCTGACTCATATTGTTCCTTCTCCAAAACCTGTAAAACTTGACAGAGTACTGAGAAAACTGCATGCATATAGGTGGGTGGTGTAATGGAGTGAGAAGAACACTGGATTTGACGTGCCAATATCCTTCAAAAAGAAAAAAGCAGCTCCCAACACTTGTTACATGTTAGCTGACTGGCACTCAGGTAGACCTCAGTATTCTATAGCTAACAATTTCAGAAAACATTAATATCAGATAAGATCACTCTTGGGGAGCGTGGATGGCTCAGTTGGTTAGGCATCTGACTCTTGATCTCAGCTCAGGTCATGATCTCAGGGTCGTGAGTTCAAGCCCCACACTGGGCTCCACGCTGGGCATGGAGCCTACTTAAAAAAAAAATATCACTCTTGTCAAACACAAAAAGACCTCTGAAGAATAGTGTGCAAACCACAAAAATATCTTCCTTAGT
>NW_028033412.1:0-550 GCF_054177405.1 Leptonychotes weddellii
AACTCCCATGTTCTTTGGAGTCAACAAGTGCAACTTTTTAATTGTTGTTCATCCAATGTACTTGAATAAAAACAAATTTTACTTTTTTACTGGAGACATCAGGAATTTTTCTCCATGTCACTGTATTGCATAAATTACACAAGTGATCAAAGTAAGTGACAAATTTTTCATGTGATTATGGAGAATCTTGCCTTCTAAGAAGCATTTGTTTAAGAATCAATACAGCATTACTGTCTGACATGTTCTCTCAATCACAGGTATTCTGTATTCTTTGTCTACACTGTTAATTGCTACAAGTGAGTTCATTGTTTGGATGCCAGAGAACCAGTGTTAAAAGTTTATTTTTTAGGGCGCCTGGGTGGCTCAGTCGTTAAGCGTCTGCCTTCGGCTCAGGTCATGATCCCAGGGTCCTGGGATCGAGTCCCACATCGGGCTCCCTGCTCGACAGGAAGTCTGCTTCTCCCTCTCCCACTCCCCCTGCTTGTGTTCCTGCTCTCGCTGTCTCTCTCTCTCTGTCAAATAAATAAATAAAATCTTAAAAAAAAAAAAA
>NW_028033413.1:0-550 GCF_054177405.1 Leptonychotes weddellii
GAGCAGGAATACTTATCTCAGACAAAATAGTTTGAAACAAAGACCATAACAAGAGATAAAGAAAGACATTACATAATGCAAACAGATCAATCCAACAAGAGGACATAACAATTCTAAATATCTACTCACCCAACACTGAAGCACCTAAATACATAAAGCAAATATTGCCTGAGAGAAGGAGACAAAATGATGTAACACAACAATAGTAGGGGACTTTAAACACCACATACATCAATGGATAGATCATCAAGGCAGAAAATCAATAAGGAAACGGTGTCTTTGAATGACAAAAGACCATATGGACATATAAAGAACATTCCATCAGAAAACATCAGATTATACATTCTTTTCAAGTGTATATGGAACACTGTCTAGAATATATCACATGTTAGGACACAAAACAAGCCTCAATAAGTTTAGAAACATTGAATGCATACCATGCAAATTTTTTGACCCCAGTGGTATGTAACTGGAAATCAATCACAAAAAAAAGACTAGAAAGCACACAAACACATGGAGGCTAAGCAACATGATACTAAACAACTAGAAA
>NW_028033414.1:0-550 GCF_054177405.1 Leptonychotes weddellii
CTTAAGAACTGTGGGTGATTTCTACTTGAAATATTCCTGTGAAGAACTTGTGTTGTAATGTCCCACAGAAGTTAAATAGAACTGGATTGACTTCTGCTGAGAATGAACTTCATCCTGGAACCTTCCTCCTTGCCCTGCCAAACTTGGCACTTTTTTCCAAGTCACCTTAGTTGACTTCCTTTGTTAGGTTATCAAAGGAGTATTCTGCAGTGTATCTGTGTACCAGATGTGAGATACCAATTTAGAACTTGGTCTATTAATCAGAAGTTACCATACCATGCCATCTCCTTTCTGGGTTAATACGTGGGGGGTAGCTTGATGTATAATTCTTCCTCCTAACTGCCATTGTCATGTGGTTCCCACTGGCTTGAAGTGTTAGAGTGTATCAGCAAAGACAACAGATGAAATAAGGGAAAAAATCCATTTTCTGAGTGTGTGTGTGTGTGTAATGCTTACTGTGTTGTCCTAGGGAAGAGCACTAGGAGATGTTCAAGAAGGAAATGGTGAAATGTAAATACCTTTTATCTGTTCTATTTGAGGGTGAGGTTTT
>NW_028033415.1:0-550 GCF_054177405.1 Leptonychotes weddellii
AGATTTTTGTTGGCTGGTTTGTATAGAGAAACAGCTGTTGCAGCTGTTAATTACAGCCCTCTCTCCTCTTAGGAACCAATTATGTGCCCATGAGGGTTGGATAAAGAAAGATTAGAATTATAGGCACCAGGCTATACTCATAATTGTCATCCCATTTTGAAAACCATAGATCATTTCTTGATTAATTGTATTGTACTATTCCTTCTTTTAGAAAAATTTCCTACTCTTGTACTCCCCAATTTCTTATTCAAACAGAGTGATTAAATAATGTTAAATCTTTTCAGTCTACTCTAATCTTTAACAAACTTCCTAAGTGTGTAGGAATTCCAGGTAAGGCTCCAGCTAGTAGAGCGTCATATAGAGAAGAATTTGATGTGCTCCTTCCATACAAAAGCAACCAGAAAATCCAATATTTTCCTATTGTATTCTTATAAAAATGCATTTTCAAATCTCAAAAGGTGCCTCACATCAATCTATTGAATAAATACTTATTAAGCACTTATTTACAACAGGAATGTTCTAGACTTTGGGACTATGTCGAAAAATGGAT
>NW_028033416.1:0-550 GCF_054177405.1 Leptonychotes weddellii
GCGTCTGCCTTCTGCTCAGGTCATGATGTCAGGGTCGTGGGGTGGAGCCCCGCATCAGGCTCTCCAGTCAGCGGCAGGTTTGCTTCTCCCTCTCTCTCTGTGATCTCTCTCTCTCAAAAATAAATAAATAAATAAATCTTTAAAAAAATAATTGCAGATAAATATGTGTAAACGCATTTTCAGGCAACTATAGCTTATTCCATAAAACACCGAAATATTTGGGTATTTTAACTATTCTGGATAGGAATTTATTTCTGATATCACACAGTGTATTGCTTCCTCAATAAAATGCAGCATCCCAAAAGTCTCAGTGCAGTTTTAAGTTTTAATAGCTTTGGAGGTAAAAATGTCACACACTTATTAAAAAAAGTCATTGGGAGTTTAATTATGTTACTGTTGAGGCCGTTGAGGCTCAGGGAAGTGACGTGCTTAAGGCCAGATGGTAAATGCTGGAAATAAGACTCGAAACCAAGTTCTTTGGATTCTAATCTAGTGCTTTTTTCCACTGAAGCTCTTGACTGGATGGAGTGGAAATGACAGAGATCTAGAT
>NW_028033417.1:0-550 GCF_054177405.1 Leptonychotes weddellii
GAGAGAGGGAACACAAACGGGGAGTGGGAGAGGGAGAAGCAGACTCCCTGCCGAGCAGGGAGCCCGATGCGGGACTCGATCCCGGGACTCCAGGATCATGACCTGAGCCGAAGGCAGTCGCTTAACCAACTGAGCCACCCAGGCGCCCGAGTGATCTGTATTTTTATACGCTAAATCTGACAACCTGCTCAGAGGACATCTCATCTGCCCTCCTCAGCCTGTGGACCCCCAGATATGCTGGATAGTGGCCACGGGTCCCAGATTTTCCAACAACCCACCTGGAAAACCATGCCCCACTGTTAGATGACCTGCCCTGATTTCGGTCTGGCAAATACTAGGCTGAATGTCAAGCAGTCAGTTAGATGCAGATTTTCAAAGGGGCTCTCATCCACCTGGCCTGTACTTTCACATCAGTCCTGCTCTGGAATGCATTTAAGTGGACTCCCAATACACGTAAGGGGCTTGGAAGTCATTTCCAGCAACCTTTCTCGTGGCAATGTAAGATGTGCCTCAAAACAAGGTGCAAATGAGCCCATGTGAAACAAATACG
>NW_028033418.1:0-550 GCF_054177405.1 Leptonychotes weddellii
AAGACTCAGCACTGAGTACTGAGTATTGAGGGGAAATAGGGGATGTGTGGTGTTGGTAGCCTGGGAGTGAGACTGGAGGCAAACTCATAATACATCACCACCACCCTGACTCATATTGTTCCTTCTCCAAAACCTGTAAAACTTGACAGAGTACTGAGAAAACTGCATGCATATAGGTGGGTGGTGTAGTGGAGTGAGAAGAACACTGGATTTGACGTGCCAATATCCTTCAAAAAGAAAAAAGCAGCTCCCAACACTTGTTACATGTTAGCTGACTGGCACTCAGGTAGACCTCAGTATTCTATAGCTAACAATTTCAGAAAACATTAATATCAGATAAGATCACTCTTGGGGAGCGTGGATGGCTCAGTTGGTTAGGCATCTGACTCTTGATCTCAGCTCAGGTCATGATCTCAGGGTCGTGAGTTCAAGCCCCACACTGGGCTCCACGCTGAGCATGGAGCCTACTTAAAAAAAAAATATCACTCTTGTCAAACACAAAAAGACCTCTGAAGAATAGTGTGCAAACCACAAAAATATCTTCCTTAGT
>NW_028033419.1:0-550 GCF_054177405.1 Leptonychotes weddellii
TAAAACAAGGTAAGTACGATAAAGGATTTAGCACAGTGCTTAGAACTTAGTGGGGTGCTTAGTAAGTGGTAGCATTTTCTGAACATTTTTATTATTAGTCTTTATTTGATTTAATAATGGAAGCTATGATTTTCTCATGAAATATGGGTCCAAGAGAAAAATGATCAAAACATACTTCGTTATTTATTATGAGTTGATGTCAAACACTACCTTCTGCTTGGACCCCCAAACTGTAGTTTCATAAAAATTACAGCCTAACTAGTAGGGATGACAAATTAGTTTTTTCTCACAAAATGTTGAAAAGCAATCTGAGGCAACACCTAGACACATTGAAATCAAGTGCCATAATTAATAGTGATATCTACCAGAGGGGAAAGAATGGAACCTGAAGCTACATATGCCACCGACTTTCTATAGCTGACCTAGACCAGCACAGCCTCCCCTTTTTTTTTATAGAATTTTTTTATTATGTTATGTTAATCACCATACATTACATCATTAGTTTTTGATGTAGTGTTCCATGATTCATTGTTTGTGCATAACACCCAGT
>NW_028033420.1:0-1124 GCF_054177405.1 Leptonychotes weddellii
TTTTTGATTAGTTACACTGAGAGAAGGCACTGGCAGGGACTATGCCATGGAAATCATTCACTAATTCCCTATTTCAGGATGAGGTACAGGGAAAAGGTCACAACAGAGGAGACAGTGGGAATCCCATGTTTGGATCCTGACAGTTTAACTGAGCGCCCTTTAATGAGGTTGGAGCCTTGGTATTTCTGAAAGTGTTGTGGTTCCTGATACTCTAACTGATTCAAGGCTTAAAGAAATAGAGAAAAATCCTTGATCCTTTCTAGAGTATAAATTAGTTGCTTTTCTGATAAACTGGGTTCCTGTATTGTTTTTTTACTAAAATAATTTGAATTCTCAGAAAAGCATATTATGCTATATTTGCACAGTTTAAAATAACTTGTGCTAAAATATGTGTTTTTCAGGTGCAGTAGTGCTGCGTATCGCAAAATCATGGTTTAGAATTGGATCATTAGAAATTTTGGCTCATTATGGTGAACTGGAGTTACTAAGGTTAGAAAATGACTTTTTTTTTAAAATGATCGAAGACAATTAAATGCTTATATAAGTGTTGTGAAGTTAAAATATTTTTGGTTTTCTTATAAGTAAAACCAAATATTTCAATTAATAAATATTTTTAACACTTGCTATGTGTGGGTTTTCTAGGAGGCCAAAAGAAGTGTGAGACCCAGTAGACCCTTTGCTCAAGGAATTTTTAATCTAGTATGCAACCCAGTTGCAGCTGAGGGCCTCTGTGCCATTCAGAGCCCTGGGTGGAAGTATTTCACACCCCCCCCCCCCAAATCCGCAGCCTGCAGAGGTCCAAAGATCTCCTTCCAACTTCTGGGATTCCCAGGGTGTCTTCTCTCTCCTGTCTCTTCTTCCTTGGACTGTAGTTTTGACACATGTAAGATGCCTGGTTTACTCTGGGTTGACCCACACTTGAAACTCAGCCCCTTGGTATCGAAGATCTATAAAGAACTTCTCAAACTCAACACCCAAAAAACAAATAAGTCAAAAAGTGGGCAGAAGATATGAAAAGACACTTCTCTGAAGAAGACATACAAATGGCTAACAGACACATGAAACAAATGTTCATCATCATTAGCCATCAGGGAAATCCAAATCAAAACCACATTGAGAGACCA
>NW_028033420.1:1224-13497 GCF_054177405.1 Leptonychotes weddellii
ACCCAGCAATTGCGCTCCTGGGTATTTACCCCAAAGACACAGATGTAGTGAAAAGAAGGGCCATATGCACCCCAATGTTCATAGCAGCAATGTCTGCAATAGCCAAACTGTGGAAAGAGCCGAGATGCCCTTCAACAGATGAACAGATATTTCATTGATTTCTGCTCTAATCTTTATTATTTTTCTTCTCCTGCTGCATGTAGGCTTTATTTTCTGTTCTTTCTCCAGGCCCTTTAGGTGTAAGGTTAGCTTGTGCGTTTGGGATTTTTCTAATTTTTGAGACAGGCTCGGATTGCTATGTTTTTCCCTCTTAGGATTCCCTTTGCAGTATCCCATAGGTTTGAACTGATTTGTTTTCATTCTCATTAGTTTCCATAAATTTTTAAAATTTTTCTTTAATTTCCTGCTTGACCCATTCATTCTTTTGCAGGATGCTCTTTAACCTCCAAGTTTTTGAGTTGCCTCCAAATTTCCTCTTATGATTGAATTCCAGTTTCAAAGCATTGTGATCTGAAAATATGCAAGGAATAATCCCAATCTTTTGGTATGAATTGAGACCTGATTTGTGACCCAGTATGTGATCTACTCTGGAGAAAGTTCCATGTGCACTTGAGAAGAATGAGTATTCATTGATTTAGGATGGAATGTTCTGTATATATCTACGAAGTCCATCTGGTCCAATGTGTCATTCAAAGTTCTTGTTTCTTTGTTGATCTTCTCCTTAGATGATGTGTCCATTGCTGTGAGTGTGGTGTTGATGTCCCCTACTATTAATGTATTATTATCTATATGTTTCTTTATTTGGGTTATTAATTGGTTTATATAATTGGCTGCTCCCATGTTGAGGGCATAGATATATACAATCATTAGATTTTCTTGTTGAATAGACCCTTTAAGTATGATATAGTGTCCCTCTTCATCTCTTACTATAGTCTTTGGTTTAAAATCTGATTTGTCTGATATGAAGATTGCTACCCCACCTTTCTTTTGAGGTCCACTAACATGGTAAATTGTTCTCCAACCCCTCACTTTCAGTCTGGAAGTGTCTTAGGTTCAAAATGAGTCTCTTGTAAACAGTATATGGATGGGTATTGCTTTTTCATCTAGTCTGATACCCTGTGTCCTTTGATTGGAGCATTTAGCCCATTTACATTCAGAGTAACTATTGAATGATATGAATTTAGTGCCATTGTATTGCCTGTAAAGCCCATATTTCTTTAGATTGTCTCTGTTACTTTCTGGTCTATGTTACTCTTGGGGTTTCTTTTCGCTTACAGAATCCCCCTTAATATTTCTTGCAGAACTGCCTTGGTGGTCACATATTCTTTCAGTTTCCGTCTGTCCTGGAAGCTCTTTATCTCTCCATCCATTCTGAATGACAGCGTTGCTGGATAAAGTATTCTTGGCTGCATATTCTTCTCATTCAGTACCCTGAATATGTCTTGCCAGCCCTTTCTGTCCTGCCAGGTTTCTGAGGATAGGTCTGATGCTAGTCTGATGTTCCTCCCTGGGAATCTAAGGAAGCTCCTCTCCCTAGCTGCCGTCAGGATAGCTTCTTTGGCTGTAAAATTTGCAAGCTTCACTGTTACATGTTGGGGTGCTGATCAATTTTTATTGATTTTGGAAGGTCCTCTCTGCCTCTTGGACATGAATGCTTGCTTCCTTCCCCAGATTAGGGAGTTTTCAACCATGATTTGCTCAAATATACCTTCTAGCCTCTCTCTGTTCACTCCCTCTGCAATCCGAATTATTTGGATATTGGTTCATTTCAAGACATCATTAAATTCTCAAAGACTTTCTTCATGGATATTAGTTGTCTTTCTCTCTTTTCCTCAGCTTCCTTCCTTTCCATCAGCCTGTCTTCTAGATCACTTATTTGCTCTTCTGCCTCATTGACCCTAGCTATTAGAGCATCCAATTTAGACTGCATCTCATTCATAGCATTTTTAAGTTTGGCTTGGTTAGATCTCATTTCTGCCCTTAGAGATCCTGTATTTTCATTTGTGCTTTTTTCAAGCCTAGCTATTAACTTTATAATTGCTATACTGAACTCCAACTCTGACATCTTACTTATATCCATATCAATTAGCTCTGTGGCAGAGAACATTGCCTTTGGTTCTTTCCTTTGTTGTGAGTTCCTCCTTCTAGTCATTCTGCCCAGGGAAGGATGGGTAAGCGAATGAATTGAGTCCAAAATATCAACCATGACCCAAGCAAAATGCACCCTAGAAAAATCTGAAGTGGTCAGAAGCCACCAAAGAATAGCACGGAAACCCAAAATGTAACAAAACTATAATGTGAGGAAACACCTGGAGCTCAATATACTATTTTCCCCTGGTGCTTGAGTTTTTCAGTTGTGGGATCCATAAGCTTGTCATGCACCTCTTCTTCCAGGTGTCTTCTGGGGGAGAGGCCTGCTGGGCTGCTTCTCAGGTGTCTTTGCCCCACTGGAGTTGCCCCAACCCTTGTCAGGGGGATGAGCTTAATGTAAGCTGGTCCTCTGTGTGGCTTTTTTTCCCTAGTGGCTTTCCACACCTCTTCAGAGGGTCAGAGCAAAATGGCCATGCCCAGATGTCCGGCCCAGAGTCACCAGATTGCATTCTCCCCTCTTCAATAAACCCTCTGGGTCAAACAGAATCCATTTCTGTGTGCACCAAAGTCAGCAGACTCCTGCAGTTCACACCCACTGCAACCCTCCCCAGGAGGAATACCAGGGAGCCACGAGTGTCACTGGGATTTGTGTCAATGTGACTGTAAGCATTTGTGGGCTCACATGTGCACCCTGCTCGACTGCTCCCCATTCACGGCTGGGTGCCACCCTATTATCCTTTCCAGAGCTGCTGCCTCCCTGAGAGCCATTGCCCAGGCATGGGCAAACCCATTTTGTCCCTCTCAGGGGATGGTAACTGGCCCACAACATTCGAGGAACCAGATGAAACGAGGTCCCCTACTCTACAGCCATCTTCAAAAGTAAGTATATTGAATTAGTAATTAAAAAAAAAAAAAAAAACTCCCAGTAAGGAAAAAGTCCAGGACCAGATGCCTTCACTGGTGAATACTATCAAAGATTTAAAGAAGAATTAATACCAACACTTCTCAAACTTTTCCAAACAGTTGAAGAAGAGGGAACACTCTCAAAGCCAACATTACCCAATACCAAAACTAGACAATGACATAAGAAAAGAAATTTACAGGCCAATATTTTTGGTGAACACTGATATAAAAATCCTTAACACAATACTAGCAAACCAAATTCAAGCGTACATTAAAAGGATCCTACATCATAATAAAGTGGGTTTTATCCCTGGAATGCAAGGATGATTCAATATAAGCAAATCAATCAAAGTGATATACCACACTGACAGCATGAAAGTAAAAACATATGATCATTTCAGTAGATGCAGAAAAATCATTTTACCAATTTTACTTGCTTTCATGATAAAAATATGTTTTCAACAGATTAGGAATAGAAAAAATGTATCTCAGCATAATAAAGTCTATATATGAAAAGCCAACAGTGAACATAAAACTCAAATGTAAAAAGCTAATAACTTTTCCTCTAAGATCAGGAACGAGACAAGGATTCCCACTGTCACCACTTATATTCAACATAGTCCTGGAAGTTCTAGCCAGAACAATTCGGCAAGAAAAGGACATAAATGGCATCCAAGTCTGAGAAGAAGAAGAAGTGAAACTGTCTCTATTTGCAAATGACATGATCTTATATATATGGAAAACCCAAAAATCCCACAAAAAAAGCCATCAGAAATAATCAACAAATCTAGTAAAGTTACAGGATACAAAATTAACATATAAAAATCAGTTTCATTTCTATACGCTAACAATGAACTAACTGCAAGGTAAATTAAAAAAGCAATGCCATTTACAGTAGCATCAAAAACAACAAAATACTTAGGAATAAATTCAGTCAAGGAGGTGAAAGATCTGTACACTGAAAACTATAAAACACCGATGAAAGAAATTGAAGAAAACATAAATAATTGGAAAGATATCCTGTGTTCTTGGATTGGAAGTATTTATATGGTTAAAATGTCCATACTACCCTACACCATCTACTTGTTCAATAAAATCTCTGTCAAAATTCCAATGGCATTTTGTACAGAAACAGAAAGTTCAATCCTAAAATTTGTCTGGAACCACTAAAGACTATGAAAAACCAAAGCAATCTTGAGCAATAAACCCAAAAAAACCCACACTGAGACATATTATAAAGTTTTCAAAGCCTACAGCAAAGAGATAATATTGAAAACAGCAAGAGAGAAACAACACATCACATCGACAGATATGTGAAAGTTAAACAACACAATCTTGAACAACAAATTGGTCAAAGAAGAAATCATGAGGAAAATTAGAACATTCTTAAAGGTGAATTAAAACAGAAACACAACATACAAAAACTTATGGGATGCAGCAAAAGCAGTCCTCAGAGGGAAATTTATAGTGACAAATGCATTCATTACTAGGAAGAAAGATCTCAAAACAATAACCCAACTTGACACAAGAAGAACTAGAAGAAGAAGAGCAAACTAAATCCAAGCTAGCTGAAGGAAGAAATAATAAACATTAGAGTGAAGACTAACAAAATAGAGAATAGAAAACCAATAGAGCAAATCAATTAAACCAAAAGTTGGTTCTTTGAAAACATCAACAAAATTTACAAATGTTAGCTAGACTGAAAAATAATAAAATAAAGAAGGTATAAATTATCATAATCAGAAATGTAAGTGGGGACCTTACTATTGACCTTACAGAGATAAGAAGTAATGAGAATACAAGATTAGATACCCACAAGAAATGGAAAAATTTTTTGAAACATATAAATTATCTAAACTGATTTGTGAAGAAATAGAAAATCTGAACAGACCTATAACTAGTAAGGAGACTGAATCCATAATAGAAAACTCTACAAGAGGGGCGCCTGGGTGGCTCAGTCGGTTAAGCATCTGCCTTCAGCTCAGGTCATGATCCCAGGGTCCTGGGATTGAGCCCCGCATCGGGCTCCCTGCTCTGCGGGAAGCCTGCTTCTCCCTCTCCCACTCCCCCTACTTGTGTTCCCTCTCTCGCTGTGTTTCTCTGTCAAATAAATAAATAAAATCTTTAAAAAAAAAAAAAAAACCTCTACAAGAAAAATCCTGGACTTAATGGCTTCACCATTCAATTCTACTACACATTTAAAGAATCAACCTCGGGGTAGCTGGATGACTCAGTAGGTTGGGCATCTGCCTTTGGCTCAGGTCATGATCCTGGAGTCCCAGGATAGAGCCCTGTGTCAGGCTTTCTGCTCACTGGGGAGTCTGCTTCTCCCTTTCCCTCTGCTCCTCCCCCAACTCATGCTCTCTTATTTACTCTCTCATAAATAAATAAATAAATAAATAAATAAACTCCTTAAAAAAATAAAAGATCAACATCAATCCTCCTCTAACTCTTGCAAAGGATTAAAGAGAAGACACTTCCTAACTCATTCTATGAAGCCAGTATTACACTGATACCAAAGTCAGATAAAGATATCACAAGAAAAGAGAATTATAGATCAATTTCCCTTACAAATGAAAAATGAATACAGATGTAAAAATCCTCAAAAATATGAGCAAATAGATCCTAACAGCATATCAAAATGATTATTCACCATGAGCAAGTGGAGTTTGACCCAAGAATACAAATGTGTTTCAACATAAGAAAACCAATCAATATAATACATCACATTAATAGAATGAAAAGGAAAAATGTACATGATCATTTCAATTGATGCAGAAAAGATATTTGACAAAATCCAAAGTAATTTCATGACAAAAACTCTCAGTAAACTAGGAATAGAGGGAAAATTCTTCTAAATGATATAAGACATTTATGAGAAACCCATGACTAATAATATCATACTCAATATTGAAAGACTGAAAGCTTTCTCTCTAACATCAAGAATAAGACAATTATATCCACATTCAACATTATACTGGAAGTTCTAGTTAGAGCTATATGACAAGAAAAATAAAAGGCACCCACATTGGAAAGGAAGAGGTAAAACTATCTCTATTTTTAGATGACATAATTATATATATATATATATATATATATGTAAGAAATCCTGAAGAATCTACAAAAAAGCTTCTACAGCTAAGTTCAGCAAAATTACAGGATACAAGATCAAGAAACAAAAAACAGTTGTATTTGTATACACCAGCAATGAACAATCCCAAAAGAAAATTAAGTAAGCTATTCCATTTACAGTAGTATCTAAAAGAATGAAATGCTTAGGAATAAGTCTAAGAAAGTGAAAATTGAATGTTAAAATTACAGAACATTGCTGAAAAAATTAAAGAAGACCTGAATAAATAGAAAGATTTCCTATGTTCATCAATAGGAAGACTTAACATTGTTAAGTCAATACCACCCAAAGTAGTCTACAGATACAAAAAAATCCCTATCAAATTCCCAAGAGCCATTTTTGTAGAAACAGAAAACCTAATTTTCAAATTCATATGAAATTGTAAGGGTCCCTAAATAACCAAAACAATGTCAAAAAGGAATATTAAAGCTGGAGGTCTCATAATTCCTAACTTTGAAACTTACTACAAAGCTATAATAATTAAAATAACATGGTACAGGGGCTCCTGGGTGGCTCAGTCAGTTGAGCATCTGACTCTTGGTTTCAACTCAGGTCATGATCTCATAGTCGTGGGATCAAGCCCCATGTTAGGCTCTGCACTCAGAATGGACCTCTCTGTCTGCTCCTCAGCCTGCATGTGCTCTCTCTCTCTATTTCAAATAATAAATAAATAAAAACTTTAAAATAAAAGAAAATAAGATGGTACTGGCATAAGGACAGACATCTACAGCAATGGAACAGGATAGAGAGCCCAGAAACAAATATTCATATATTGAGCAATTGATTTTCAACAAGGCTGTCAAGATCATTCAATAGGGAAAGGACTGTCTTTAACAGGTGGTGCCTGAAAATCTGCATAGCTGTATGCAAAAGAGCAAAGTCAAACCCTTACGTTACACCATATACAAAATTAACTCAAAATGAACCAAGATGTAAAGTTAAGACCTAAAACTGTAAAACCCTTAGAAATAAATATTGGGAACAATTTCATGACATTTGACATGACACCAAAAGCATAGGCAACAAAAGAAAAAAATAGATGAATTAGACTATGAAAATAAGAACTGCATCAAAGGATCCTATCAAGAAATATATTGTAAATTTTAAAACTTCATATTTTCCTGCTGCCTCAACATCCCCACAAACAAGCTGTGAGCATGACACTCCCCCAAGTGACCAGATGCACCAGTATGATAAAGGTTGGCCCTTACCACAAGTTCCCCTTCTTTTACTCCCCTGACTGTGCCCTAGTGACGTTCAAATGCACAAGGAAGTCCCCTGGTACCTTTTGCTTCTGTACTCCACCCTGACCATTAACAAAGTCTCTTGCCTACAGGTCCTTTCTCTTGATTTCCCACTTGCTTGTTGAGTCTACTCCCTTGGTGTTCCTACTGTGTCACCTCTCAGTATGCAGTGACTCTGTCTCTTTAGGTTCTGTCAGTATAATCAACTTTGTTTTTCTGAGCCTCTCCTGTGCCCCCTCTTGTGGCCACACCTAACTGACCATCGCCTAAAAAGAACACAGAACAGTTGGCATCATGAACAAGATGGCCTTGTCACCATTGGTGAGAAGAGACTTAAGAGAGATTCCTTGACTACTCTTAGCTTACTAATTAGCTGTTCCAGTTGGGCTGTACCATCAAGGAAGACTTGATGTGGTGTTGGTATCCCTATGTTCTGCTTTGTGCCACAACTGTGCATTACCTTTTTTGGGTACTGCCAAGAGTCCCCAGTAATGGTGCACTGGGTATCAGATGCAGGTTATTATCTGATTTGTGGGCAGATGAAGGCAGCACCAGAACAATGGGGCTTCTTCATGTTCAGTCCTTCTTCATGTTCCCCAAGTCTCTCCCCAGTCCTAAACAGGGAAGGAGCATCACCTTCAAGACAAGTCCATCATGGTGCCTGCTAAGAGTTGATGCTGCTGGTTACCCCTTCTCTGTTATATACCTTGCTACTGTAGATTTTCATCCACCCATCCCATAGGATATGTGAAGATCAGTGGCTCAGGATTTGATGGCTGAAATGGGAACAAGAGTACTTCATTCTGGCACCTTCCAACGCACCAGAGGAGGTTAGCCAACTGCTTAAGAAATGTAAAATCTCCACAATATGCCTAGGCTCTAGTTGTGCTGCTGAATATCAGCATGCCAAGATGCTCCTGCTCTGTTTCCAAAGTCTAGGAGCTCTCCTCAAAGGAGACCCAGCTACCATAGCTCCCCTAGATTCAGACCCCAACCCAGCTGAGATTGACTGGAACACTGTACAGAGGGAGGGTGTTGCCTGTGAGGGGAAGGAAGTATTCCTTCAGCAAGGAAGTATTCAAGGTCTTTCTGGTAATAGCCCATTGGGTTAAGAGGAACTAAAAACTAAAATATCATAATTTTATGAGATTAGAAATTCAAACTATTCTCAAAGATTCTGTTCAGAGAGATGAGGAGGAGGGAGTCAAATGGTTATTAAGAGTTTTTAATATAGGCTTGGACCTCCTGCCATGCGCCACAGAGATGAGGCAGCTCACCTTCATTACTAATGATCCTAAAATGCATAATTCATTTAGAGATTCTTTAGCCCTTAGAGCTCAACTCTTACATGTAAGACATGACATTTTATGCCAAAGTCACCCAAGGAAGATAAAGGGCATCACAAGTGCCAGGGGAAGTATGATAAAGAAAACAAAACTTTTGAGGAGGTTATAGAAGCCTCATATAAGGAACCCAAAATTTCTACCACCCTTTGGCATTCCAAAGCCCTGCCATTACTGACTTGGATTTTCATAGCTTGGAGGTGAGTTCACCCCTCCTTTGCAGTCATTGCTACTAAGGCAGATGCTCGATGGAAAACTACCCAGGAGGACCATCATGCTCCTCTACAAAACTGGTATGGTTCAATGGGTTTATCATTTATTTAAACATTCAGGCAAGAAAGATCCTGAACACATTTCTAATAGGAAGAAGCCCTCTTTGACACAGATTTGCTTAAAAAAAAAAAAAAGCAGGGTAATTATTCCCAATATTCCTCTTTTCAGTAGTCCTAGTTGGTCAGTCTTATGCCAACTGGTGGTGCTTAACTATTAATTATCAAAAATTCAATGCTCAAGTACCCTTCATTAAGACTCCAATACCTAACATAGTCAATCAAATAAATTGAAGATATCCAAAGATTATCTGGCAACTATTTCACCATGGAGTCTCTGGCCAATATGTTTCATTCAGTGCCAATTACCAATCAGTCACAGCCTTAGTTCACCTTTACCTTGAAGGAACCCAATATGCATTTACTCTGTTGCCCATTGGTTATTTAAATCTAGCCATTTCCCATGATTTGTGCCTCCAGGACCTGGACACACTTTTGCTTTAGGATTTCCTGCTAGCACTACCTAGATGATATCCTGATATGGAGCCTCCTTTGAGGAAGATTTATATGCATTTACATGTCATCTTCAAAAAAAAAAAAGGTCCAATAATAGCACCACACAAAATCCAAGGCCTGGTGTCCTCAGTTAAATTCTTGGGCATAATCTGGTTTCTGATAGCTACCAAATCATTACCACAGTTAAACATCAGCTTTGGGCTCAGCCCGCCCTAGATACCTTGCTAGGCCTGTTAGGTCTCTTCATGTCTGGCAACATTAAATTCTACACCTTTCAATTTTATTTCAACTTATTTACCACATTGCTTGAAATCCTGCCAACTTCCATTGGGGAGAGCCCTGACAACTGGCATTAGAATTAATTCAGCAGGCTTCACAATGAGCCAGGCCATTGGTTCTCCCTGAACTGATTTTAGACTTGAGCCATTGGACACCAGGAGACTATGGACTGAGCATGGTCAAAAATAGCTCCCAGGGCGCCTGGGTGGCTCAGTTGGTTAAGCGACTGCCTTCAGCTCAGGTCATGATCCCAGGGTCCTGGGATCAAGTCCCGCATCGGGCTCCCTGCTCTGCGGGGAGACTGCTTCTCCCTCTGACCCTCCCCCCTCTCATGTGCTCTCTCTCTCTCATTCTCTCTGTCTCAAATAAATAAATAAAATCTTTAAAAAAAAAAAAGTCAGTTGTGGGCTTCTACCCTACCAGCATTGAACAATCTGAACAGGAAATTAAGAAAACAATTCCATTTGGGGCGCCTGGGTGGCTCAGTCGTTAAGCGTCTGCCTTCAGCTCAGGTCATGATCCCAGGGTCCTGGGATCGAGTCCCGCGTCGGGCTCCCTGCTCTGCAGGGAGCCTGCTTCTCCCTCTCCCACTCCCCCTGCTTGTGTTCCCTCTCTCGCTGTGTCTCTCTGTCAAATAAATAAATAAAAAATCTTTAAAAAAAAAATAGCTCCCAATGGACTTTTGGGTCCAGAGATTTTCATCAGCCACTGCTTGATACATGCCTGTAGAGCACCAAATATTAGCTGCTTACTGGGCCCTGATAGAGACCAAGGCTCTTACTGCCCCCACCCAGATTTCTATCCTGCCATGCGTGAGAGATTCTTCCCAGCAACAGCTTGGCACATCCATGGAAGCCTCTTCACTTAAGTGGAAATGGAACCTCCAGTACTTGGTTAAACCTGATCAACAGGGCCTTCCCAAGTTGTAGGAGGATGTGACTTCCCCTCCACTCAGCCCCTGACCTCAGACCAAGGGACAGCAGTTTCCTCTGTGAAATGGGGAATCCCTTGGGACCAACTTTCTGACATGGAAAAGAAGTCGGTGTAGTTCACTGATAGTAGCACCACACTGTATGCAATGCAGCCCACTGAAAAGCCACAGCCTATCACTGACCTCAAATACTTCTATGACTAAGGATGATGTCCTTAGGTTTGCCCAGCTTGTGGAGTTGGAAATGGAGCATTCAGCACTATGGGATGTCTTTTGCTAGGCAAAAATGAATCTTTATTCATTCATGACCAAAAGCAGAGTAATGATTTTTTAATTAATATAAGGCTGGCCAATCTGCAGGATCCTGCACTTGAAAAGAGTTGGCAACATTGCCCATTCCCATTTTTGTCACACATGTTTCTGTACATATATAACATAACACTCCAGAGACACATTTCAACAACACAGCAAACAAATTATCTGAGATTAACACCCTTTCACTAGCCACTTCCACTGCCTTACAGGACCCTCCTTGTTTTCATATCCACTGGCAGTTTGGGCACATAATAGTTCTGGGCACTGGGGCACCCATGCTCTTGTTGAATGGAACCATAGACTGGGCACTCCTCTGAGACCCTCTCTGGCCAAGAAAGCAACTGAAAACTGTGACTTATGCTCCAAGACTAAACATTGGCATATTCTTCAGTGGGGATCTCTTCCATGGGGTTCCTATCAGTTCTCCTGATGGCACATTGATTATATTGGTCCCTGCCCAACCCCCGCCCCCCCAGGTGTCACTCAGCATGTCTCTATCATGATTGACTCCTTTCTGGAGTTGATGCTGGCCTTCCCAGGTGGCATGCCACAAATGAGACCACCATTACTGGTCTCACAAAGACCATATTAATCCCCTTTGGTGCTCCAAATATCATTGATTCTGACCAAGGGACTCATTTCACTTCTCATGCTCTCCAAACCTGGGCATTAGAACAGGGCATTCAAACATCTTATGGAACTTTTATTTGTTACTAAGTTTGCTCTCTGGGAAATGAACCTCTAAATGGATCTCTTTGCTCCTGCAATGGCCCATTCTCCTCACCTTTCCACCCAGGGGGTTCCAAACCTCTCACACCAATTTCATGCAAGTTGCCCCTGCTTGTTATCAAAGGCAATCTGGCTTATATCACTGTCTAGGACAATTATATCCTCATTACTCATATCAAAGATTCCTCCTCATAAAAATGTGACTTTTTGGATTGTCCTCTAACGCCTTTGGCTTCAAAGTCCAATCAAGGACAGATATTTATTTATTTATTTATTATTTTTTAATTTTATTATGTTATGTTAGTCACCATACAATACATCATTGGTTTTTGATGTGGTGATCCACGATCCATTGTTTTCGTATAACACCCAGTGCTCCATGCAGTATGTGCCCTCCTTAATACCCATCACCAGGCTAACCCATCCCCCCTCCCCCTCCCCTCTAAAACCCTGTTTGTTTCTCAGAGTCCATAGTCTCTCATGGTTCATCTCTCCCTCCAATTCTCCCCGCCCATTTTTCCCT